>NC_051423.1:21072280-21082280 GCF_015228065.2 Penaeus monodon | reverse complement strand
CTCAAATGCAACCTGCACCCAAGTAAGCATCCAGTTCTCACAAACAATAGGCTTGCCTGTAGAAAGACTGGCAGCGCAACAACTTCTATAAATGTTGAAGCTTCTGAATAGAACCTGATATACTGAAAACCACTAAATATCGTACCACTGACCTGTGCCGCCAATGCTCACACTTTAGTTATGAACGATCTGCATTAAACAAAATGAAACAGTATAAACATAAACAACTATATCACTAATACCTATCTGATACGAAAGACACGAAAACACAAATCTACAATCCACTAACACACGAAACTCTTCACGAATCTCAATACCTGCTTATACCGCCTCACAAACCTTAATCCTAATGGAAAACACTCGGAAAACCTACTCGTCCCGGAAACATAAACTACATTCTACGAAGAAAACCTGGCATTCACTCACCAAATCACAGCAATTCACAGCCAGTCACAATATTTCACACAATCAATAGAAACACAAACAACACCCACAATCAGCTGACAGTTCAAAAGGTGCGTCGTTAACTCCGGGTTACGTTACGTAGTTTTTATCTACATTTCTTATAAAGAAAAGAAAATGTATATCGTTCGTGTTATATAATTTACTTTGAATTAATCCTCGTGTCATATCCGATGCAATGTTAAAGTGAATTTGAAGGAATATATAAATATTCTTTATTACATAAGCTGATTGTGTTCATTGTCGATGGACTGCGATCCAAATATTTGTGAAAATCTTATATTCACTGAATATTCTTTACCTGTGATGTGATAAAAAATAATAATAATAATAATAATAATAATAATAATAATAATAATAATAATAATAATAATAATAATGATAATAATAATAATAATAATGATAATGATAATAATAATAATAATAATGATAATAATAATAATAATAATAATAATAATAATAATAATAATAGTAATAACAATAATAATGATAATAATGATAATAATAATAATTATTATTATTATTATTACTAGTAGTAGTTGTTGTTCCTGTTATGTGAGTCATATTCATTAACAGTGTTATCATTATTACTAAGATCATCATTATTTTCATTACTATTATTACTGTTATTATTATCACTATCATTCGTATCATTATCATTATCGTCATCAGTTATCATCATCATTGTTATTATTATGATTATCATTAATATCATCGTGTTCATTATTATTATCCTCATCATCATGATCATTATCATCATCATGATCATTTTCATTGTCATTATTATTATTATTATTATTATTATTATTATTATTATTATTATTATTATCATTATTATTATTATTATTATTATTATTACTATCACTATCATTCTCATTATCATCAGCCATCATTACACCACCATATGTATTATCACAATCATTATCATAGATATTTCTGATATCACAATAAATACCACTGTTATTATAATTTTACATCATCATAACATATCTGCTATCATCATCATTGTTATCATAATTATCATTTAACCTATTATATCTAGTTCTTCAACAAGAGATCATGATGGGAAATGTCAAAAAAAAGAAAAAAATATATATACATACATACATACATATATATATATATATATATATATATATATATATATATATATATATATATATATATATGTATATATATATTTGTATATGTATGTGTGTGTGTGTGTGTGTGTTTAGATAATACGTTTACATACCGTTTAATAATTCTAAATTTAGTAGGCAAGGTCTGTGCTTTATATACCTACCTACTGCAGATAGTGTGGCATTCATATATCTTTAGATTTCCTGTACGATATGACATGATAAATTTCGCTAAGCCGCCCCCTCCCCCTCCCCCCCACAAAAAAAATCACGGTTCGACTGACCTCATCTGCATGCTGAACTAAGGGCAAGATATATATCCTCTTTCAAGCTTGACCAAGAGATATTATCTTCGTAACTAAGGATGCCACAGGTGAGTCATTGCCAGCATAAGTGCTTCACATTTACTCTGGTAATGAGAATGTACGATCTGACTGGACAAACGTGAAATATTATTATGCTGTTAAAACACCTACACACAAAAGTATATATATATTTCGATAAGCATGTATTTATTTAGATATGAATATTGATTCTTTGAATTCATATTTTACAAAGTATTACTTGATGACGAGGGAGTAAATAGATAATCAGATATCTATTTGAAAACGTGCAAACACTATGCGTTATGAAGATCTGTGATACAAATGATCGTTAAGTAAACGGTTTGGCGTTTTCTATTACTCCATGATTTAGAGACTCATAGTTTCTCTCAAAACAGGCCTAAAACACAAAATAGATGAGGAGAAAACATAGTACAGGCTAACCTAAATTCATGCCACATTTAATACGTTTTGAAATCACCTTGTGCGCTCGCAATTCGCAGAGAAATGCAACTATCATTCTTTGACTGTCATATAACAGAGAAGGGCTAAAAAGAGCTGATATTGAGAGGTAGAACCTGTACCTTAAGGCATGACCTCACCTTAAGGTTGCTTTCATGACCTTCCACCGTTCTAAAAGTCATTTTTATCGAAGACCGATCTTGGAGTGGTCACTCTCCCCGGCGGCCCCCGATTGAGTGAACTTCCTCCCGTATTTTCTCTAAAAGGAATCACATTTCGCCTCAACCTTTGTAAAATCCACCGAAAATGGGTACGGCGCTAATGACTATTTACACCTTTTAACGGGAAATATTTGTATTTTCTAGAATAAGATGGGGATTCGAGAAGTGGCTGGAGACGAGAGGAAGACACTGACCTTCATCTTCGTGTGACAGATACAAAAAATGTCATTTAACAAAAAAGTTACTCTGAGATCTGTTTGTTATTTTCATGATTTTTTTAAGCCTCAGTTCGTACATGAAATACTGTTAAAGTAAATATAAAAGATTAAAGCATAATCTGTGATATGTCTATGAGTATGTTTTGATCATACTCTGCGTCTCTGTAATATGAGGATTGAAAAGCAAACTCATAAACAATATAATCATATGTTGGTGAATCTCGTTCTCGTGAAACTTTGTTACGGATACATGCAGACAGAAAATTATTTTACAACAAAAATAAGTTTGACTATGGTGACGTTAGCAAAACATGAACGATTATTTACCGTTACGAGTTTTTAATTTACTATGTACAACTATTTCACACAGTGTCATCACAATTAACGTCTGTAAGCGCATTTTATGATTATCTCTTATGAGGGTATCCTGGCAATATAATGCATTTATAATCGCTACATTAATAAGGTATTGTTTTGTATTCATCATTGCATTTCTGGGTCGACAGTATTAGTTGTATAAACGATAAACTCTTTAAATATAATGATTTTTTTTACCTGAAGCATAACAGTGTATCTAAAACTATAATAAAAACAAAGATCTTGAAAAATTCTCAGATTTGTAGATTCTCCAACTTAAAATAATTCTAATGTGCTTTAACTAAACAGAAAATAACTGTCTTTTCATTTCATGTTTTTGCCATGAACTTTGTTAGATGGGAAAAGAAGCAAGACAATTAAAATGTTCCTGTGTATTTATTTATTCTTTTTTTTTCATTGTTTTGCTGCGTTGTTTGTGTGAAAATAGTAATGAGTAAATGATAATCATTATTAGTTATCATTATCATTAATATTATTATGGTGATTATCATTATCTTTATTATTTTTATGATTATAACCATCATCATCATCACCATCATCATCCATCATCACCACCATCATCATTACATCATCACCACTACCGCCATCATCATAATCACCATCATTATCATCATCACCACTATCATCATTACATCATAATCACCATCATTATCATCATCATCATCACCATCATCAACATCATGTTTAGTGGTGGTAACAGTAGCAGTCGCATCATTATCAGTATTATGATAATAATATATATATATATATATATATATATATATAAGAGCAATAAATTCTAATAATGATAGACACGTATCTAAAATTCAGGTAAATTTGTTTTCAACAGATGAAAAATTAACCTACTCCACATTTCTCTTCTTGCTAAATAATAGGAAAAGAAAAGAAAAGAAAAGAAAAGAAAAGAACGAAAGAAAAAAGAAAAAGAAAAAGAAAGAAAGAAAGAAAGAAAAAAGAAAAAAACCCAACCAAAAAAAAAAAAAAAAAAAAAAAATATATATATATATATATATATATATATATATATATATATATATATATATATATATATATATGCAGGCAAGGTATGAATGAGAATGAATAGCTTCACAATACAAGAGATTAATTTTAACCGGATCCGAATATAACTTCGACAGAAACACGTGTATTTGTGACAAAGATATGATCGAAATCGGTCAAATACATCTCTTGTATTGTGAAGATATTAATTCTCATTCAGTACCTTTTCTGCATCTGTCGTAATGAATAAGGAAAAAAAGAGTTAAATTTTGACTTTGTTCAAATGATAAACCATGACAGTTTAACAAAAGACATATTTATTTTTTTACATTTGAATTGTTTCCACGACTCGGTGACAGACAGGCGTTTGGGGGTCACCTTGAGTGTTTCTGTGGTTTATTTTTCATAAAAAAAAAATATACATATATACATACATACATATATATATATATATATATATATATATATATATATATATATATATATATATATATATTTCCACTTTTATTCAGTTATTTCATTTTGGTTTCGAAGTGTCACCTTGATTTGTTAATTTAATTTTTATTTTTTTTTGACATTTCTATATCTGCTTTTATTTGGTTTATTTATTCATTTGTTTTTGGTTTCGGAGTCTGAATAATTCACTGATTTAATTTTTTTTTTAATCTATTTGATTTATATTCACTTTTATTAATCCATATATCTATTAATTTTTGAGTTTCGAAATACGTAAATTATTCAAACACTTCTATTGATCTATGTTCACTTTTATCTGGTCATCTATTTATTCGTTTTTGGTTTCGAAATATGTAAATGTTTCGAAGGACGCAGGAAATCGGGGATAAGTCATCGTAAAAAAGTTTGTCACACAAGATTCGTAGCTGCAGTTAGGCGTCTCTGAACAATTGATTTTACGCTCGTTTGTTCAAGTTGCTTAGTCTGTGAGAGCTTTCGTATATCGTTTGCATAGATTTGTTTGTTAATGGAGGTGTGTCATTGGTGGTTAATAATCATTTCAAATTGATTAGAGTTATGATTTGGAACTGATATAAGTGTCTTTCGTAAATCTCAAATTATTGTTCTGCTAGATTCTCTCTCTCTCTCTCTCGCTTTCAATCTCGGTCTCTCTCTTTTTTCACCCTTTTTCTTTCCCTTCTCTCTCACTCCCTTCCTCCTCCCCTCCCCCCCTCTCTCTCATACACTTTGTGGTCTGTGACGCCGGAAGGGATATTGACGTATGTCGCTTGCACATAGCTGGCCGATTCTCTTATTCTCTCTCTCTCTCTCATTCTCTTATTCTCTCATTCTCTCTCTCTCATTCTCTTATTCTCTTATGTCGCTTGCACATAGCTGGCCGATTTTAATGCCATCAAATGATCAGAAACGGCTGTAAATCATCGTTTACATTTGCCCCCGAGTGAGAAAGTTCCAAAAAGTTATTCAAAACTGTTATTCGCTTGCCATGGCAGTCGCTGCGTATTTCGTGTATTGTGGAAATTATTATGTAAACATTCATTCCCATCTCACCACATCCAAAAATAAATAAGTGTATTATTTTCATTCACGAGCGATTGAACGCATAACCAATCCCAGCGCGGAAGAAGACAAACAAAAAACAAAACAAAAACACAATGCTGAGGTCAGGGGAGCGGAATCGGACAAGTCCTGACGTCACGGATGTAAGGTCCCAGCGAGTCACCTTGGAGCACCTCGCGCACTTCCAGACGACGCTCGGTCTGGAAAGGAAGGACAGGAGGACGATCCATGACAAATCAGATTTCGATGCTGTCTGGATGATAAAAAAAACCTCTTGGTTTATTAGCATGACGTTTCTCTAATTACTGTTTATTCTGCTCGTGCGTATTGACGAATGATTTTATGCGTTGCTGTTGCGAAGTACAGTCCATAAAGAATAGAATATAGACGTGGATGTGACATCCTCCCCAAGGAAAAAAAACAAACCCACTCGGGATGTCCATATTAAGATTCGCCGCCAACAGGTTGCTATGGCAACGTAGCTGCTTGCCCCAATGGACGAGCAGGCAAGCACACACCGCCGCGGAGGAAACGACAACGTGCCCCTTCAACGTCGTGGGAAAAAGGGAAACGAAACCCACAAAGGAAAGAATTGTAGAGAGCTCCCCCTTTCGGGGGGAAAACCCCGGGGCCCGGCCTCTTGCCCGTGGGGGGGGGGGCGTACAACACCTCCCGTCTTTTGGTGATGAGAAACCCTTATTGTGTATAGTTGGCTGTAGAATCATTATTGTGTGGAATAGGCTGTTGAATTCTTATTGTGTGGAGTTTAGCTGTAGAATTCGTGTTGTGTGGAATGGGCTGTAGTATTATTATTGTGCGGGGTTGATAGTAGGATTATTATTATGTGTAGTTGGCTGTAGAATTATTATTGTGTGGAGTTGACTGTAAAATTACCCCCGTTTTGGGAAAGGGGGTTTGGTTGATGGGGTCTTTTTTTCACTTTTTTGTTATTTTTGGAAAAATCTATTTAAGGATGCTTACTGCATTATTTTTTTGAAACCGGTTACTGTGTGTGGTTTAGCAATGTAAATAATAGTGTGTTGTACTGATGGCGAATAGTCGTTTGTAGAAATAACATAGTATTGTAAAGTTGGTAGATAATACTATACTGGTAAAGGTGCCAATGCTTGATACATATTCTCATATTTTTATTTGATTAATACCTAATACCTATAAATAAAGATAACTCTAGAATGTCCTAATCTTTAATTGGGTTAAAGCCTTAAGAATTTCCTAGAACCCGTCGAGTGAATACTTTACATTGCAGACCAGGGGAAAGGTTATATAAAAACCGATGCGGTGGGAACCCCTGCATTGGGGTCCAGGTGATTTTTTATTGACGTCATGAACTTGCTTTTAGTGGGATTTTAAACGGTAAGGACGGGGACGTCAACACAGGACCCCACAAAAACAGGAAAAGTGCCGCAAAAAAGTCAAGTAAAGTATAAGTATAATTAAAAGTACTCCACCCCCACAATTCCCATGAAGAAATACTTTTCACTCTCTCTCTTTTTCTTTCCCTTTTTTTCTCTTTCTCTTTCTCTTTCTCTTTCTTTTTTTCTTTTTTTTCCGTTTTTTTTTTCTCTCTTCCTTCTTCTTCTTCTTCCTTCTCCTTCTCTCTCTTTCTCTTTCTTTTCTCTTTTTTCTTTTTTTTTTTTCCCTCTTTTTTTCCCTTTCTCTTTCTTTCTTTTTTTTTCTCTCTCTCTCTTCTCTGTCTCTCTCTGTTCTGTCCTCTCTCTCTCTCTCTCTCTCTTTTCTGCTCTCCCTCTCTCTCTCTCTCCTCTCTCTCTTCCTCTCTTCCTTTTCTTTCTCTCTCTCTCTTCTCTTTTAATTTGCTGTCGTCTCTTCTCTTTCTTCTTATTTGTGGTCTTTTTTTGTTTTTATTCTCTCTTCTCTCCCCCTTTCTTCCTTCTTTCTCTCTTCTTCTCTCTCTCCTCTCTCTCTGTTCTCTGCTCACTCTCTCTTCTCTCTCTCCTCTTCCCTTCTTTTCCTCTTCTCTCCCTCTTTTTCTCTTCTCCTCATCTCTTATTCCCTCTCTCTTCATCCTTTTTCCTCTTCCCTCTCTCTCTTCTCCCTCTCTCTCTCCCTTCTTTCTCTCTCTCTCTCCTCTCTCTCTGTTCGCTACAACACACTCCGCACGCACCAAAACAGCAACACACTCAGCACAACGACAACACCCAACACCTCACACCGCGCGCGCGCGCAAAACCACAACACACACACACCAACACACACACACACACAACACACACCCACCACCACACACACACACACACACACACACACGATAAATTATAAAAATTTTGGGGGAACTACCTACGAAACCCCTCTAAAAACGGGACAAATGCCCTACCTATAAAAAAAAATAACCACAAGAAAAAAAAACATTTCAAAAGTGTTCTCCGTTTTTGCAAATGATGAAAACGAACTCACATCCCCGGGGAAAATCCCCGTGAAAAAACCCCAGAGGCGCGTCGCCCCCCCGCATTTCAACCCTAACAAACCTCCCCCACCCCGTGTTATGAACAATGGGGTCGACGCTGATATTGTCTTTTCCCTTGGACTCGGGGTGGGGTGTGTGGGGGTGGGGGATAGGGGGGGTTTCAAGGGGAAAAAGACGGAAAAAGGGGTTTGCAAGGAGCCCGGGAGGCGCCGGGAAGGGAGGGAGGGGGACACATTGTTTTTGGGCATTGTTTTTTGGGGAAAATGTTTCCAGGACGTGCGGTACCCATAATTTGTTGTGGTTTTTGATTTTGGGTAAGAGTTTTTGTTTTGTAAGTTTTTTATGCACACGCACACATGTATGTGCATGTGTGTATTTAACTATCTGTATATTTGTGTTTCCACCCATCTATATTCATGCATATATATTTTTATATCTTCTAGTGCTCTAGCCTACGACAGGTCCTTTTTTGGCAGACATTTTCTCCATGACCCTCTATTTGTTCATTCCTTTTGCATGCCCAGTTTTTCCACGGGACAGTGTCAAAGCCGACAACTGGAAATTAATGTCATTTAAAGCAATTTACAGCCTCTCAAAACCCCTTTATATACGTAAAGTTCAGGGGTTAAAAACATGAGCAAATATTATATTTCATTAATAAATCAGCCAGGACTCGACTGTTTCGATTCATCTGACCTATATCTAATTTAATCCTGCTGATTTTATTCTTTGCACGCAAACACAACACACACACACACACACCACACACACACCCACACACACACACACACACACACACCCCACACACACACACACCCACACACAAATATGATTTATTTTACATTGTATAAATTTATAGTATTAAAGGCATCGGTCCATTTTCTTAAAAATTTGGGTTTTTAATGTTAGTTAATTAAATTTTATTCTAACACAAACATCGAAAAATTAAATTTTTCATATTGTTTTGTATGGGTTTATTTTAACAAAATTTAAAAAAGAAAATTAAAAAATTAAAGGGGCGGTTGGGTCCAAAAATTTACCATTGTCATAAAAAAAGGGTTGGTGGTTTGTTTTTGTTGTTTGTTTTTGGGGAAATTGGGGTGGGTTTTTTTTTCGTTTTTTTAAAAAAAAATCAAAAAATAAATTTAAATTAAAAAGTAAAATTTGAATCGAAACAAAAAAATTCGATCCCCCTTTTTTAAAAAAAATTTTTTGGGAAAAAATTTTCCGTTAAATAGATTTCGAAATTGCATTTTGCGGGGGTTGGGCGGGGGGGGGTCCCGGTCGCTTTTTTCCTGTCGGAAACCGGGCAGCAAAAGAAAACAAAATCCGAAAAGGCAGGGGGGCTGCGTTTTTAAAGCCTAGGGGATAAATATTGGAGGGGGGGTTGAGGGACCAAAAAACAAAAAATAGGGATTTTCCCCCCGCATTTTTTTGGGGTTTTCGGGTTTGGGGAAAAAATCCCCCTCCCTTTTTTATTTTTCCTAATTTCCCGGGTTCCCCCAAATATAAACGTTTTCTGTTTACCCCACTACCATGAGGTTTCCCCAACCCCAAATAATTAAAATTTTTATATTTTATAAATGTTTTTAAAAATTTTAATTTAAAAATTTTTTTAAATTAATTATAAAAAATAAAAAAAACAATATATAATTTATAAATTAAATTTATATTTAATGGGCCATTTATTTTTAGATTTTCAAATTGAAATTTTATTTAAAAAATTTTTAAAAAAAAATTTTAAATTTTTTTTTTTAAAACATAATAAATTTTTTAAATTCTTTAAAATTTTTAAAAAATATAAAAAATTTTTTTTTTTTTTTTTTTTTTTTTTTTT
>NC_051423.1:21053500-21072180 GCF_015228065.2 Penaeus monodon | reverse complement strand
GAGAGAGAGATTGGGGTAAAAGAGAAAAAAGGGGGGGGGAGGGGGAAAAAGAGAGAGGGCGAAGAGAGAGAGATTGGGAGTAAAAGAGAGAGAGAGAGAGATTGAGAGAAAAGAGAGAGAGAGAGAGATTGGGAGAAAAGAGAGAGAGAGAGAGAGAGAGAGAGAGTTGGGAGAAAAGAGAGAGAGAGAGAGAGAGAGAGAGAGATTGGGAGAAAAGAGAGAGAGAGAGAGAGAGAGAGAGATTGGGAGAAAAGAGAGAGAGAGAGAGAGAGAGAGAGAGAGAGAGAGAGAGAGAGAGAGAGAGAGAGAGAGAGAGAGAGAGAAAAGAGAGAGAGGGAGATAAAAGAGAGAGAGAGAGAGAGAGAGAGAGTTAAAGTTTGGTTTGGATTCCATTTGATACAATGGATATTCTTGGTGTGACATACTGTCTGCTTGATTTTGCTCACGTGTGTCAGCTGCTGCTGACTCGGCTGAACCGAGTCCTTGCCCGCCGTGGTGCCCAGCCACAGCAGTTACCTCCGGGCGACAATTGCCTGGGCGGGGCGCGAACCGCCGACCCCTCGGATGAGAGGCCGACACGTTACCACTGTACTAGCCCGGAGAGAGAGAGAGAGAGAGAGAGAGAGATTGGGAGAAAAGAGAGAGAGAGAGAGATTGGGAGAAAAGAGAGAGAGAGAGATTGGGAGAAGAGAGAGAGAGAGAGATTGGGAGAAAAGAGAGAGAGAGAGATTGGGAGAAAAGAGAGAGAGAGAGAGATTGGGGAGAAGAGAGAGAGAGAGAGATTGGGAGAAGAAAGAGAGAGAGACAAAAAAAGAGAGAGAAAGAAAAAAGAGAGAGAGAAAGAAAAAAGAGAGAGAGAAAGAAAAGAGTTAGACAGGAAAGAGTAATAAAGAGAAGAGAGAGATAAAAAGAGGAGAGAGAGAGACAGTGAGAAAAGAGTGAGATACAGAGGAGATATAGAGAAAAAAGAGAGAGATGCAAACTGTTTTCTTGTTAAGGACGACTATAGAACTACCCCATCATTAGGGAAGAGAAACTGGTTTTAATTTCAGCAAAAGACCGATTCAAAGTATTATTCTTGAAATGACGTCTGGTCTTAAATGTGAGGAATGGGGCCTGGAAAGAGTGAAAACAGATACATCTTATTTCAGCAATGGACTCAAGTGGTGGGAACTCCGAAGTCCTGCACAGAAAGTTCTCAGTCGAATTCAAAGTGTGTTGAGTCGTCTCCCTGCTGCGGATCAGGTGATTTATTATCCTCACCTTCATCCTATTCCCTATATCCCGTCCTCATCTTCCTCATCATCCCCATCTTCATCTTCATCATCCTCTTGGATTTTGTTTTCAAGCTCTCGTATTGTTATTTGTTATAATTTGTTTCTAAATCAATCAGAAGACACATTTTCTTCACTTCCTTTGATGAGTCGGTAGATTCAAACACATAGATATGAAAACACTAGAGGACAGTGCTCTGAAACTCATACAGTTGTATTTCGTGTAATTTCTATGCTTATACATTGATTTATTTGTTTATTTATTTGCACAGGTGGCCAGAGATTTTGTTGACCTCATCTATGCCATACGAGACCCAGATACTGGGTTCGTTTCCGACTTTGTGAATCTTGAGAAACGTTTATTTCTTGAATGTAAGTATAACGCGTCGGGAAGTGAGTGAGATGGGACCCTCCTTGGTATCAGTATTTTTTAATATAATGGTTAATGGTTAAAAGCAAAATAAATGGGCTAGATATCTAAAGTCATGTAGCACTTTTTGTAATATAGAGAACATTTAGTGATGTTTAGTATGTGGAGATTATTAAGCAATGTGAATATTCTTCAATGCTCCGAGTATTACGCCTTTGTTGATATGTATGAAATGATAATGGATAGCAATTATTTAAGGTACTGGAAAGATTTAGAATGTTTATTGGCATTCTAAGAGAAATTTAATTTTCTTTAAGACTCATGATCTATAATAATAATAAAAACAGTAACAAGTTACACAAATGCTCTTAAGCCATAAAATTATTCATCATAATGAATAACTTCCCTTTTTCTTTATATTTAAATATGTAATAAAGGTTGTATATTAAAGGAATACAATTACTGTGGATGTTATTTAGCATTCTGAAAAATATTTAAGAACCAGGAATATGATTGTTATGAAAAATATCTGCTCCTTACTGCTTCGCTCACTCCAAAACTGACTGTACAACAGCATTCTGCATATTATTTGTCCATCTCTTGCCTATGACAGTGACAATGGCTGGTGTTCTTGATGTCCGGATTGGATGCATCAACAAGGAATCGTCCCACACTACGAATCAAGAGGCAGAGCAACTTATTCATGCTGCTAGCTCCACCACCTCTGTTATCCTCAGGACGGACAATAGCATGCAGCTTTGGCGACTGTTTGATACCCCTCTTTATAAGCAACTTGTGAGGGGACAAAATGTTTTATATAGGTTAATATATATATAATATACCAGCATTTATTATGGACAATGTATTGCTTTTGGTTATTGATATTTTTTTCATAGTTTGTCATATGATGAATAGATACTGATTTTCTAATTTTATTGATATTGTCTACATTGTCCATTTATGATAACATATAAAATACATAGATAAATAACTAAATGAACTAATAAAAAAAAATCAACACAAACCAACTTGGCTCACAATGCATTTTCCCCACCCAAAGAACGTCTTTAAAGTATGTTGAGGAAAAAGAAGAGGAAATACGAAGAAGGAAAGAGCTGAATAATAGCAGTGAGTTACTGGATGACGGGCCTGTCACGGTGCTTGAGCATTTTCTGATGATGAGCGGTTTGGATAAAAAAGACATTGTGAGTGTTGTGTGTGACACTCTCCTTGCTGGTGCTGACACAGTGAGTATCCCGTAAACTACCTTTATTACTTATTGAACTGATGTGAAGTGTGAGTTGTGTTTAATGATGATGTGGAATTTTCTAATAATTAATGTTGGGGATTTTTAAAAATATTTACTGTTGATGAGGAATATACTTGTGTCAAATGTTGATAATTTGATGTTGAAGTGGAATTTCACTGTAACAAGTTATCTGTTTATCTTTGCAGGGTGCTTTCAGCTTATCCTATATTCTCTACAATCTAGCCACTAACCCAGAGAAGCAAGAAATCTTGGCAGAAGAATCTAAAACATTACTAGAAGAATCAGGTGGAAAAGTAAGTTTTTGAATAAGCATTACACCTTTTTGGAAATTTCTGAGTGTTAGCTATATTTAGATCTAAATTTCTTCCAGGACTTTTAAGGCACCTATGCAAATAAACAAATAAATCTATGTAAAAGCATATAAACTATATGAAATACAATGTTTGATATACAGATTTTTCATCAATTAATAAATCCTTATATATAAATAAGATATCTATGTAGTCTTATTTTATATTACTTTAATTTTTTTCAGGTAACATCAAAGGTCTTAGCCAAGTCTAGGTACTTGAAAGCAACTGTCAAAGAGTCATTCCGTTTACATCCTGTATCGGTGGGAGTGGGACGAATTACAAATCAAGATACAGTCATCAGAGGATACAGAATACCAAAGAATGTAAGTGTACAAGGGGCACTCATTTAAGATTTCTCCTGACCCACTCTCCATGGATGTACAGGAATGAAACGCCTGACAGATATTAGTCTTTCTCTACACAGGTCCCACCAAGAGTGATAAACTTCTCCCATTATTTTATGTAGCTGTGCGGACTCCTCGTTTGTAGAAGTCCATTTGAAGCCCTGAAGTGACTTCAGAAATCAGTGTCTCATCATCTTGGGAATGTTTGCCCTCCAAAAATGACTTTGTGAATGTAAAGAGGTGAAAGTCAGATGGTACAAAGTCAGGAGAATAAGGAGGATGAGGAAGGATGTTGTAGCCATAGGAACATGCTTCTATCTGGGCAGTGTGGGATTTGTGAACAAGGGTGTGGTCTTATAGGAGGTGGACACTTTTGGTCATTCTTCGCCTCTTGGTTTTGATAGCCTCCCGTAATTTCTGTAGCAGTGGCTTAGTAAGCTCCTATAATTGTAGTACCTTTTGCCAGGAAATCCATCATCACTACTCCATGTTGGTTCCAAAAGACTGAGCATGACTTTGTCTGCCCAGGGTGTGACATATGCCTTTTTGGGGGTGGTGAGTCAAAATGCTTCCATTGTTTTGACTGGTCATTAGCTTCTGGATCATAGTTATGGACCCAAGTTTCAAGCTATGTAATTAGTGTGTAAAAAAAGTCTTGGATTTCTTGTACATGGCTAAAAGAGCCTTAAAACAATGGACTCGTTCCTGCTTCTGGAAAGGTGCGAGTAGCCTTGAAACTGAACGAGCAGACTTTTGCATATGCTGATGGTCATGAATGATTTTGTAAACAGACCAAACAATAATCTTATCTTATACCAGCTGACAAACAGTAATGTAGTGGTCTTCCAAAATGGCAGTCTCCACTTGATGGATAGTGTTCTCATCAATGGCAGACTGGGGTTGCCCTGGGATAGGGAGCAGTTTCCACAGATCTCCAACCACACCTGAACTGGCGATGCCAATGGAATGTCATATGATGTGACATCCTCCCCATAAGGTCTCTTGCGGTGTGTGGCCATTCAAGTATACAAACCTGATTACTGCTCAATACTCCACTGGTTCCATTTTCACACTTTACTGCACCTTCACCACTGTAACAGAAAACATGTTGAGTCAAGGACTGGAAATCAACACATGACCTATAGAAATGTGTATCATTATGCATGTGAAATTTCAGTGTCCTAGAATAAGTGGAAGTGGATAAGGGGAAATCTTTAATGAGTGTGTAGTAAGTTGAGAAAGCCATAAAAATTTAATGATCTTGTGTTTTCATCTTCAACTACTAGTTCTTTTAAAGACACTAATAAATGCATTTGCACTCCTAATTGAGTTGTTAATTATAGGGCATAATTACCATACTTATGAATATTATAATCTAAATTTATTTGATTATGATTGTAATGATGATAACAAGGAAAGGTTAACATAATATTATAGTAATTCTGTTGATGATAATCTGTTAGTGATAATAATGTTCTGGTGATGCAAATGTGCAGACTGTGATATAATACATATGATATTAACAATAATAATGTTTATGATATACTTACCTTTTAATTTTCAAAATGTATATTACCTTTTGTATGTAACCATAAATTGTATGCAAGATAATATTCACATAATACCAATAAAAAATCAGCATAAAAATACTGTAACTAGAATATAAATACCTCTCATTCACAGACAGTCATAGTGACACAGAATCAAATCTCCTGCCGGCTTCCCGAGTATTTTCCTGATCCTGAAGCATTCATTCCTGAACGCTGGTTTGTCAAAGGGGAGATTAATCCCTTCTTGGTTCTCCCGTTTGGACACGGACCACGAGCGTGTATCGGGAGACGTATGGCCGAGCAAAATATGTATACTGTGATTATTCAGGTAAATATTTTTTTGTTTGTTTTAGTTTATTGTTTGTTGGTTTATGGATAATTATATATATTTTTTTAAGAGGGGAGAGGGGTTGGATTACTTCTAGACCAGCTTTGTCCAAACTTCTACCTTTCAGGATAAGCTTTTTTGTCTCTGCTCATAGTTTTTCCATGTTAAGTAATGCATTTCACAATCTCTCCTTTTCTCTTTAGATTGTAAATGGTCAATTTATTTATACTTCTCTTTCCAGCTGATTTCAAAATTTAAGATCAGGTGGACTGGTGGTGACCTAGACTGCTACTCCAACCTCATCAATGAGCCAGATTCACCGTTGGATTTCACTTTTACTCCAAGAACTTGAATGGAAAGTTCTTTTTCTCATTTTCAGCTTGTTTATATACCTTTTTTTTAAGATAAGTGTCTCAGCAATAATTCTGTATTCTAAAACATTGCTGATTTTAACTATGGAAACTGAAACATACTTTGATAAGAATTTTGCATGTATGTGTCCAGTATTAGCATTTTTTTCTAATTAAAATATACAGTATGCAGAAGACTGAGGCTTGAAACAAATTATAATAAAGTGTGTGTATACTCTTAAATTATTGTGTAATTTTGTCCGCAGTAAAAGCCAGCAGAGAAAAAAATAAAACTTTGCAAGAGCAAGATTAATGATTCAGTATGCAAGGAATAAAGAGGAGATTGCAGAAAAGTCTTGATAATAATATCCATTCATTTCAATTTATTGAGGCTCGTGTGCACTATGTACAAAAAACATTTGTTTAACCTACTTTGTACACATAACAATTCCTGGAAGACAGCCATTTCCGTACAAAATATATACACTTTTGAATCTATACAAGCATGATCATGATACATATTCCCTTACCTTACTTGGTGAAATACTAAATATACAAATTATGTGATATGAGGATCACATACAAACAGAAAAACAATTTACACAATGATGAGGCACCATAATACAACCAACAGAAATCAAACTTCTCATCTTAAACCAAATAAGAAAGACTAAATACAGGTTAAATCTTATCTCCATTACATCTCATTTTCATAGTCATCATTCTATGATAATTAAGAAGATAAAAAATAAAGATAAATGACTACATTAACTTAACTTACACCAGAAGTTGGGAGGTATTCGGCTTAAGGAAGCGTAGGACAATCTGTGTAATCAGATGGTGGCACACTCTGCTTTTATATAGCAGGTTGAGAATGTAAACTCCTTGTGTTTGGTGTAACTATATCCAAACAACTAAGTTCTGCAAATATGGAAATAAGGAAGAAAAATGTCCACACCCTTTTTAAAACTTATATAAACAGATTATGTTCAGAAAGCTGTGGGATTTGAAATCACATCATCAGTATTATATACAAAAGATCAGCTTAAAATGATGGGAATTATATTTACAGGACTGATTAAGGTGGAAAAGAAGTCTTAAGGAGATAACAAGATTGGAGGTCAAGATATCAGATGTTCAGCTTCAAAGTGTGCACTGGAATGTCTACAAAAATGACATTTACAATGATCAAATGCTCAACCTCAATTTCTTTACAAGCAAATATATATAGAGTTCAGGATTCCTGACAATAAATATATATATGATATGTCCTAATCACTATAAGATTCTGAAATAAAGGTGCAAAATGGTTTCATGATAACCATACAATTCCTGCTAAAAATAAGTGGGTGTATTCTTCCTTTCTGTGGATCTGAAAGTACATATACTTCCAAAGGGTGTGACAATTTCAAAACATTTTCCTGTCAATTGCAAGGAAAAAAACAACAATAAAATAAGCAAAGTAAATG
Source organism: Penaeus monodon (assembly GCF_015228065.2). Taxonomy (NCBI): domain Eukaryota; kingdom Metazoa; phylum Arthropoda; class Malacostraca; order Decapoda; family Penaeidae; genus Penaeus; species Penaeus monodon. The sequence continues at coordinate 21,064,872 of NC_051423.1, read as the reverse complement.
ATAATTCATATAGAACCTCTTAATAATTAGTCACATGTTCCTATGGATCAACATCCATATTATTAACCAAATAACAAATAAAAGAAAGAGAGAAAAAAGAGAAAATCACATTTCCGTTTCTGGATGAGAAGCGTATGAATGATCTTCCTGGAGATAACGTAACAGCCTGATTCCCACTGACGATATTTTTCATGGTGTGCTTTCTTTTCTTCATCACTCGGCCGGGAATACTCGTTACTCAGTTCTACCACGCAGGTTCATTCTAAAGAGATAGCTTTACCGAGACGGGACACAGTAAAGACTACCAGCGGACGGTTCACAAATAATGTTCTATTGTAAATCACAACGCCATTCACATCTTGAGTTCCTGTTTCCTTCTGTATTTTGCATTTCTGATATTCTCTGAATTTTTGAGTTCCTGGTGATTTCAGCACTATGAGTTTATGACAGTCTGTCTCTTGGTTTCTGACAATTTCTCTCAACGTACAATCTCAGACGCATAACAATGTCAATCTTTGTCAATTTTTGCTGCACTACACACAAAATGGACATATTCTCTTCAGGAGAATCTCTCACACAAAACAAAACATAACAGAGTTCTGGCCTTCATTATCTGAGCAAAGAACAAACAAATGCAAATTTTAAATAAATTTTTCCCCATTTTCTTTTCTTCAGCATGTTACACAAAAGACTTGCTTAGATCACTGAGGAAGAGAGTTTGCCTGTTTCAAATTCCCCTTTGCTTTCTTGAGGACGTGATGCGTCTTGGTGAGCTGCTTGCAGATGGCCCTCTCGACGCTCTCTTTGCGCTGATTGGCTCTCGATAGCTTTTCCAAGGCATCCTTCAGCGTGTCCTTTGTGGATGCCAACTTTTCCGACAGGTTGTCCCGTTCTTGGCGCAATTGTTGATTCTCCACACTAAGAGTACTATGGCCTGAAAATACCAAGCAGTCTGTCAGTTTCCCAGATTGAGGGCAATGAAAGCTTTTAAAGTGAAACCTCATTCTGACGGCTTTCATAAAAGGAAATTGAGGGGAAAAAACGACAAATACATATTTCTGAAGACTTAAAATAATATTGTTATTATTTATAAATGGAGTTTGAAAGTCTAATCCCATATTAAGAACTATTTACTAATTTGGAAAGAAAGAAAAAAAGAAAGAAAGAAAGAAAAGAAAAAGAAAGAAAAAAGAAGAAGAAGAAGAAGAAGAAGAAGAAGAAAAAAATGCTGGCAAGCTGTCTGGGCATGAAGAAAAATTTGATTACTTGTAGATATAATAATGAGAGAGAGAGAGAGAGAGAGAGAGAGAGAGAGAGAGAGAGAGAGAGAGAGAGAGAGAGAGAGAGAGAGAGAGAGAGAGAGAGAGAGAGAAATCAGATAGTTCTGAAAATACAAATCATAATTCAATAACAGCAATAAATACAATAAACCAGCATAACGTGAAAGTCCTATGTTCGTGTCAACTAAGCAAGGGAAAGAGAAATTGAAAATATAGAAAGGCAACACAAGGAAGAAAATATAATACATACCCTCCTTGGTGACCAGCGTCAACAACATTCTCCTGAAGTCATTTAAAGTCCCTATTTGATTACACACTTAATTTTCCTAATCCTCTTCTAGGTGTTCTCTACCCAACTATGTATACTATCCTGAATTAATGTAGTTATTATTTTCTTATTCTTTTTAACTCCTGTTCTCCCAAACCAGTAAGAAATGAATATGAACTGGGATGAAAAAACCTACCAGACAGTATCACTTTTTCCCTGTTACATTTATAATCACAGTGGTATATTACACTTTTTACATAATTAGATTATACTTGAGCTATAACACACAGCAAAGCCCTCCCATTGTAGCTTGACAGAGGCAAAGATTATAAGATAACTCTTATTACTTCTAATTATGAAAAACAAACTATATATACTAGCTAAAAATATGCCACAGTTGAGGTGGCATATTTGCTATCTTATTGGAATATCATATTATATACTACTAAGTATTAGATGATTGTAATTTTTCTAATCATGAAAAAATTATTGATTGTTGGAAAATCTTTAGATGAGAAGCCCAAAAGTCATGACAAAACTTGCCCAAGTATACTCCACTTACTAGGTTCAGAACACAGTGGACGCAATGGGAGATCGCTGTTGGCATGCATAGCGGAACGCATTATGTGCGTCCCCCTTTCCAAACTGGAGAAATGGTAGTCAGATCCGATCCCCAGGTCAGGAGATTCGCCGGAAGTTGTACCACCGTCATTCTCTTCCTCGTGATGGAGGGTGGGCAGCTGTGGTGGTGCTGCTTGCTCTGCTAACACCCCATCATTAGAGCCATTGCTTTGGAGGCGACGTCCTCGCTTACTGCTTGTGGTGGTGGTGGTTATAGTGGTGGTGGTTGTGTGAAGGTTTTCCTTATCTTCACTCCAATGGCTGCTGTAGCGTTTACTGCTATCTCTTCTGCGACTGCTACTGGAGGCACGGCGTTCATAGGATTTTTCTTTTTCGGGAGGAGAGGTTGGCCCCAGAGAAGCTGGCCTACGTCCCCGGAGACCAATGCCACTCAGGTCAGATGAGGGCCGGAAGAACTCAATGCTAGTCACACTTTCAGGAGACGCAAGATCACTTGCATTAGGCACAACGGCTGTAGAGAAGAACACCAAATAAGGGTAAAATGTTATAATTATTAAAATATCACAAAGTCAGAGAAAAATTAATGTTAACTGAGTCAATGCAGAAAGTAATTCTGAGAAGAGAAAATACTCTCATCATAAAATGTGTAAATAATGTATATATATATATATATATATATATATATATATATATATATATATATATATATATATATATATATATATATATTCAAATATCTATACTTACAGTCATTATGAGATGAAGCTGGTGAGGCCTTGGATCTCAGAGCATCCAACTGAAGCTGTAAGTTTGTCGTAAGGCAACGCTCTGATTCCAACTGGGCTGTCAGCTGCTTCACGAGTCTCTCTGATTCAACAGTACGTACTTCTGCCTGTTCACTGGCTTTCTTCCTTTCCTTTAGTGCTGATAATTCTTGTCCCAATTTCTGATTATATTCTTGCAAGTTTCTATACGCCTGCTGTAATTTGGTGTGTGCATTGCGTAGTTCAGTCAAACCTCTCTGTTCTGAATCAGATATGTGAGCAGCATGAGCCTCTCTCGCTGCAAGGTGGTTGGCTTTGGCACGGAGACTAGCTATTTCCTCCTGCAGTATCAGGACCTCCTTCTCAAGATGTTCCTTGCTCTTCAGGAGTTGTTGTTTTTCCTGGTACATGGCCATGGCTGCCGTTTGTCCTGCTTCTAGCTGTTTGAGCAGAGATACACGTTCACTGTCAACCTCTTCTATTTCTTGTTTGTCGTCTTTTAATAAACGTGCCTGAGTTGCCATGGAAGCCAGCTGAGCCTGCAGACGGGCACGCTCTCCCACTAGAGACAGTCGCTCCTTGTTTACTTCCAACAGACGGGTTTCCTGCTTTTGCATTGCAGTCTGCAACTCCTGAACTCGCACATCATTTTCCTGGCTCTCTGTGGCGTTCTTCTCTAAGTACTTAATCTTCTCTCCAATTTCAACAATGACTTGCTCGTTTTCTGCAAGCTGAGAATCCTTTTGATGCAAAAGTTTCTCCTGGTCGAGAATCAGAGCCTCTTTTATTTGAACAACTTGCTGGACTTTGGTTAATTCTGCTCTTGTGGTCTTCAGCTCAGCTTCTGAGTTTTCTAGACGAGCTTTGCACTTTTCCAGAGAACGTTCACAGTCCTGACACTTCTGCTGCACTCCATTTGTGAGGTCTTGCTGAGCTCTGAGTGCTTCCTGGGTACACTGTAGTCTGTCTCTAGCCTCTCTTACCTCTTCTTGTGCAATCTGGAAATAAATATATATCAATAATATTTAAAGTTAGCAGTGAACACCAATAAACTATTCTAATTCAATCATATATTTTTAATTAACTTTCAGCCTTGACTACAAGCAGCAAGGTTATTCTTAAGGTAAAATAACCTCATTAGGATGCCTTACCTGTAGTGCAGCAGTCAGGTGATGGAATCGTGCTTCATCTTGAGGGTGAGCTGTAAGGGCTGCTTCTAACTGGTCTCTCAGATGGTCATTGTTCGCAATAGCTTCTTCCAGTTTAAGCCGCAGTGCCCGAATTTCTTCCAGTAAAGGGGCGGGAATAGCAAGTGCAGGCATGGGAGGAGGAGGAGCTGGAAGAGTTGCTTCTTCTTCTGCTCCCACTGATGCATCTACTGTTTCTCCTTTATGAGTTTCAACACTCTTGTCACTTGTTTTGGGTCTCTCTTGCTGATTCTGCTGTTGTGGAACTAACTGCTGGCTCAGAGTTTGATAGATGTTCAGCTCAGCACGGAGCGTTTCGTTAAGCTGTTCCACGGCACGCAGTTTGGTTGATACTCGTCTCAGTTCAGCAATGTCTGAGCGTCGTTTAGAGCTCTTTCCTGGAGTTGATATAGGATTGGCAGTGCATGTAGTAGTCTCCTCATACGCTGCCTCACCATCCGACTCTGAAGTTATAGCAGCAGATGCTCTTTGCTGCCGTGATCGTGACAAAGCTCGGTCTGGACCACCTACAAGAGTACATGCATCCAAGCCAATTCTTGCAAGCGACACATTTCTGTCTGGTTCACTCCAAGCCTCACTTTCTGAGGGTGAAACAGGGGCCCATGGCTGTTCTGGCCCAATGCACCCTCCAGGTCCACTGGCATTTTCTACCCATGACTTTCTTCCGTCCATACTTTGGAGTCCCTTCTGAGGGGCTAGTTGGTGGAAATAGCCTGGGTGTCTGCTATAGGCCTTAATGGCAGCATCAGTTGAATAAGCACTCTTAACGGCACTTAAACTGCTTCGGTCTGACACCTGACATATTTCAAGCTCTCGCACATCACCCCTGATGTCTTCACACTCACTGTCCTGAAGGAGGTGAAGAGGAGGGGGAGGGAGCGTGTCGGAACATGTGCTAGGTGACTTCCTAAGCCGTTCTTGACTACTATAATCTTGAGCATTGACAGTAGTTTGCGGTGATGCTGCATGCACTGTGCTTTGAGAGGATGCTGTAAGGGGATTTGTACTACTGTGCCAAGACCCATGCAAATTAGCCTGATTGTTGTCTTGGTCTTGGTCAGCTTGGGATGCCATCAGCTGAAGATCTCTGTGCCGTACCTCCTCCTGCAGGCGCCCCACCTGGCCTCTCAGCTCTCCGATAACGCCAGCTTGTTGCTCCACCTGTCGAGTCCGCTCAGCCAGTTGCTCACTAAGTACACATACGTTTTCAGCTATCGCATCGATTTCTCTGGTCTTTTGGTCAATCTGGGTATTGAGCTGGGTAGCAATAGCCTGGAAAGCTGGATCATGAGTATCATCTCCCTGAAGTATAGTTTCATCAGGTAGATTTGGCAATGTTTCATGACTGCTGGCTATCACTGGATCATGGGTTTCAGAGAGACTGTCATCTCGCTGTAAGCTCCAAGATGATACAGAACTTAGAGAACAACTGGATAACAGGCCATCATCTCCATGATCTGTGGTATCCATGCCAATCATAAGGGATTGGGACAAGGATCGAGAAAGGGCACGGGACTCATTCAGGGTTTTGTGCAGTGAGGCAATATGCTTGGCTGACAACTGACTCAAGTTTATGAGACCTTTCTCGTCCATTTCAAGAATACGTTCCAAGAAGTCGGCTAGTTCTTCCAATCTTGTTCTGAGGAGATCACAGGCATTGTGTGAGTCTGCCAATCTCTTTCTTAGTGATGCAATTTCCTGCTTATGTCTCTTCAAAGATTCTTGGTACTTTCTGACACTGACTTCAGTTAGCTGACGACTAATCTTCTTCTTTGCATTATGGAGTTCATTTCGCAAGGTTTGGACTTGTGTCTGGAAGTCACTCACAACCTCTCCATGCTGTCGATCTTTTTGCAGGTTTTGTTCTTTGCTTTCTTCTAGCTGTCGCTTAACCATATCCATTTGTTCTCTGAGCTCATTTGCCTTTGCTACATCTGCTGTCTGGCTCACCTTCTCATTGAGTTTCTGCAGTTTGTCACTGAGGATGCTCCTCTCCAGCCTCAGTGCCTGTGCTTCACCCCTGATTTTGTTAATTTCTTGGTAGAGCAACTGAACTGAGGCAGCACTGTCATCGCCCAATGTCACATGAAGGGGACGTGCCACAGTTATTAGATCTGCACCAGTGTTGGTGACCACAGTTAGATGTGCAGCATTTTTAGGCTGATCATTTGTAGAGCCAGCAACTGTTAGGTTTGTATTGATCACTGGACAGCTAGCCGATTGACTGCTATCAGAGCTCTTACCGTTTTCAGAGAGTGGCTTAGTTTCTAGTCTATTGATTTCAGTATTCTTAGCCTGAAGCTCATCTTTCAGATTGTTGATTTGTTTCTGATGGTCTGAGGTTAAGGCACTTAACTTTTCATGCAGTTTCTCTACCTCCTTATTTCTCTCCCAGAGTTCACAATTCACCAAGTCCTGCATGTCGGCATTTTTCTTCCTGAGCTCATCCTGGAGGTTGTCCAACTCCTGCTTCTTTTCCTTAAGCTCCTCCTTAGCTGCCCCCAGCTCATCCTTTAACTCCTGCACCAGGTCCTGGTTAGTCCGCAGCTGGCCTTCCCTATTGGACATGTCCCCGTGAAGGGCCTGCAACTGGCCCTCCAACCTCGCCACCTGTTGGACCAGGTCTCTCAGCTTGGCCTCTCTCTCCTCCACATCCTGAGAGTGTTTTTCCTTCTGGCCATCAAGAGCCTTCAGCTTTTCCTCCAGCTGCTGTTGCAGGTGACTGATGCGGTCCTGAGCCTCAGACAGCGAGTGTTTGTGCTCAGCCCGCAGCGCCAGCACCTCGTTTTTCCTCGACTCCAGTTCTGCCCACAGTCGCTGAAAGGTCAATCATCTCGTTTAGGGGGAAGAATCAATAAGGAAATGTGGCTCAACTGGAGAAGAATAAATGTACTCTCACAGTATTCATCAAATCTTTTATATAAAAGATTAGGTTTACTGAAGGATGAAACTGAAAAAATGAAATTAAAAAATTATCTTTCAGTGCATGAATACAAAGCAAAGGCCTCTTTCTAATCAAATTATAAATATAGGTAAAATGATACAATTCTGAATGAAACAGACACAAGCCTATGAATCTTATATATTCATTCACATCACTTAATGACTTTAAACAGGCACTTACCTTATTTACTTAATCAGATATTAGATGATCAAATAGCAAATCATTCTATACTTAATACAAACATGAAAAGAAAAAACAAGCAGTTAAAACATAGAACTTTTATTAATAGGTACTAAAATATCTAAAAATCAAGACTCTTGTTAGGGGAAAAAGTTAAATAAAAACAGAAAAGCACTCAACACCACAAGCACAAGTAACAAACATTCAAGCAGTACACAAATATCATAACTCAGCATTATCAACAGCAGACAACAAAATAACTGAAGAGAAAACCAAAAGCAGAATTTCAAGCGAGAAATGCCTATGAAAGGTCGTAAGTTGCATGCAAAAGCTGCGACCGTAAGTTTTTGTGGAGAGCGAGTGGACACTGTTTTAACACCCCGCTGTTCTCAGGAGTCATGAGCTCAGGCTGATTCGCAAACCTTCTGACTGGTAAAACTGTGCATTTGTTTGGTGGAATACTATACGTATCATAGCCCACTGGTGCGACCACTGTCTGTGCCGGGGGTTTAAAGGGAGATATATTATACTGAAGCGGCTCATGCTGCATCGCTTCCCATGCGTGGAGGTTATCATTTACAAAGTAGCTCTCCTCCAAGCTCGTAAACTCCTCCTCTATGCTGCCAGAGTAAGCTGCGCTGCTCTCCATGCTGCAGGAAAAGTTGTTTACCTCATTCTCCTCTTCAGCCATTTCCTTGACTCCATCCTCGCCACCGCTGGTCTCTGCTTCCCACTTGGCCTTGTTGAGCATGTCAAGGGCCTCCTTCAACTCTGCTACCAAGTCCTTGATCTTCTTCTCCTTCCTCTTCAGCTCCTTCTTCAGCATCACGATTTCCTTGTCACGGGCTTCGACTTCCTCCGCAAAGGTCTACCGGTGAGAGAGAAATATTAGTAGGTACTTAACGTAATGAAAGAGGCACATTCCTTCTTCTTTTTCACCGATTTCCTCCTGTGCTATAAGAAAACTAATAACGTGAAAACTTTTTTTTATGCCTTTAAAAAATCATCTACATCTCTTTCGAACATATTAACATATTAAGATTAAGAAGGAAAGAATACAGAATACAAAATATGCAAACGACGAAACCACAAACGAATGACATCACTGCAAACAAAATACACATCAGTTACAAAATTACTATACTCATCACAATTATCATCACTACAATTAAAAACTGCCAAGTAAATGACTCTCACCTGTATGGTTTTACAGGCTTTATCCAACTCTTCATTGAGCTTGGTGATCTTCGCACTATAATCACTAATCTTCTGCTCCATGTCTGCAATTTGCTTCTGCTTCTCATCCAGCGTGATCTGGATTTCAACGAGGATCTTGTTCTGCTGTTCAATCTGCTCGATCTTCTCCTCTATGATCCGGTCGCGTTCTACGATCTCCTGAACCTTGACTTCTATCTCTGGCTCCACCTTTGACACAAGGAAGAAGGCAACAATAAGAAAATAAAGAATGCAATTATCATACAAGGCAAAAGCATTCAGAAAGAAAGAAAAGGAAAATGCAATATTGTTTACCTCAATATACAATTTCTTGAAAGAAGACACCAGGTAAAACACAAGAAGAAGAAGAAGAAAAAGAAAAAATGCAACAGGGGAAGGGATAATATGGAAAAAAAGGAGGAGGAGGAGGAGGAAGGGAAGGGGAGAGACAATAAGCCCAAGGAGACGAGAACAGAAGCTCACCTTAATCAAGTCCTGGTGTAGAGCCTCGATCTGATCCTCCTTAGCTTGGATTTCAACATGACGCGTCTCGAGTTCCTGCATCACGTCATCGATCTTCATGTCCTTCTCCGAGACTTCTACCTCTAAGTCTGCTATCTTTTCTACCTTATCTTCCAACTGTTAAGAGAAAATTCATTGCCAAGTGATGATAATTTTCATAATCTGACTGACAGGTAGGTGCAACAGCAACAACTTTCAGTAACAATAATCATGGTACAAAAAATATATTGTTGAAGTTCAAAATACATGTAACCTTTATAGAAATGGACTAGTAGTTTCACACCAAAATACCCTTTCAGTGGCCATTTCATTACTTCAGGTACTAATTGATCAATAACTTTTTGTTTAACATTATAAATGAACAAAACACATAATTACCAACAACTCCTATAACCTAACAACCTTCCAGTCAAAAAAGGAGATCTTATTAGAATAATCAGTCTTAACCTCCACAGTACACAGTATATAGAGAGAAAGAAGTGAAAAAATTCTACAACAATATTCTACTCGAAAACATCATTCCTATTGGTAGCAGACCTATTTTCTATGAGTGTTTGCACTTACCAGAATACTCTATAATGTAATCAACTGGTCCTTGGCACAAAGGCTACCTAATCATAAAACTTCCTCACAATCTACCAATAACTTATTGTATGCTATAGACAAAAACAAGAAACAAGCTCCTTGTTGGTGATAATAAGATATGATAACATCTCAAAATAAAATAAATACCAACAATAACATCCTTATGATGGTTGTACGATGCGGCGAAAAAATAAAATACAACGCACCTCCTTCCTTAAGTTGGCAATATCTCCCTCAAGTACACTATTAGTCTCTTCTTTGGCTGCCAGTTCTCCCTCTAGTTCTGCAACCCGTTCTTCCAATTCTACTACCCGGGCTTCAAGAGCTGCAACTTTCTGCTCTGCCACTATGTCTTGGTCTTCTGAGAGCTCGCCCGGTTTATTTGGGGACTGGATCTTCCCTAATGTGCTGGGGACTGTTGCTGGCAGGCTAAACAGTCCTGTTAAAAAAGAAAAGAAAATAGTTATGCGAGTCTATAGTTAATCAATGATAATCTGGTTTTATGAATGTGGTTCAACCTGTTTGGTATTTGAGCAACACCCTCTTGAGTAGCAACCTCTATGCCTCTGCACTGAAAAGCAAGCACTGACCCGTGAGCAACAGTGCACTACTAACAGTCTATATTCATTAAAGAACTAATCTTTCTTCCTCCTAATAATTACCTTGAACAGGAGAATGGCCAAAGCTGCTGTTATTATGGCCCTGAAGGTTTAGGGGAAGACTTAACTTCTCCCTCGAAGGGACAGGGTCTGCGGGCTCTTCCTCCTCAGCCCCCGTGCTGAAGGCCAGCCCACAGAGCTTGGTCAGTTCCCCTTGGCGACCCCCTTCCTCTTGGATGCGCTGGTCATAGTCATCCAAGTCCTGATGGAATCGTGCAAAATAAAGTTATGTTCACAAATATAGCTATGTTTTCACAAACGTTAAGAGCAAAGACAAAATACTACCAGATAAATATTTATACTCAAGGTCTAAATAAGCATAGATCTCATTTATTCTTATCTCTGTAGAAAAATAAATATAAAGAACCATCTTCAAAGCACAAATCATACAGCTCAATCTACCTTCTGCAGTTGTCCAATCTTCTCATTCAACTGCTGTTTCTCCTGTTCATGAATCCCCTTCATTTGTGCCACCTGTTCTTGAAATTGTTGCTCTAACCCTGACAGCGCCGTCGATGCCTGCCGCACCAACTCTTGTTTGTCGTACAACTCTCGCTTCAATGCTTCCGTTTCCACCTACAGGAACAAAGAGAGAAGTCAAGAATGAGGTTCTTGCAAAACAGATTAGCTCCATTTCCCTCATAAACAACCACACGTAATATCCACACGTAAAGTAATGGAATACTTTTGCCCATACAATATAGTACACACACTAACCCTATTCCTCAACCACTCCTCACACTCAACCCCACACTAACCTTGAGCTCGATGTTGGTCTTGTACAGCTCCTCCTTGTCCTCCTTATCATACTTCTGTCCCATCCGCTCCTCAAGGAAGTAGATGCGCAGTTTTAAAGAGAAATTTTCCTTCTTCAGGCTGCCCAGCTGCTCCTCATACTCCTTCATGGTCCGCCCTCGCAGGGGAGATACCTTCCCCGGCGACCGTAGGCCCAGTGAGACTGTCGGGATCAAGAGGGCCTTAGAATGCTGTGTAAACAAACTGTCTGTGTTGTAATGCTGTAAGAATCCTTGGAAATAAAGAAGAAAAATCAAGAAGCAATAAAAAGAAGCTGATGGTACTGGTCAAGAAAAAGATTTGAATCACTGCCAAAGTGTCTGGATTTATTCACGAAAAAAAGAAAAGAAAAAAGAAGGAAAAAAGTGTC
>NC_051423.1:21038500-21048500 GCF_015228065.2 Penaeus monodon | reverse complement strand
TAAAACAGCAGAAAACAGACAAAAATAACGACAGGAAGAGAGAAAGCAAGAAAGGCAAGTGACGATTGCGCGCGGAACCAGCCAACAACAATCGCCAAGTGACGTCACGAGGCCAACGTAAACTCATAAGGAACGCCGAGCAACAAACAAATCTTGATGATGGGAGGAAAAACCATTTTGTGATAAGGCGAATAAAAGAAAGGAAAAAGCTAATTAAAAACAGGTGAGGAAATAAGTTATCATATGATGTCCGTGTGACATCACACAGACATATTGTGTGTGTGTGTTTATGAGAGAGAGAGAGAGAGAGAGAGAGAGAGAGAGAGAGAGAGAGAGAGAGAGAGAGAGAGAGAGAGAGAAGAGGAGTAGAGAGGAGAGAGAGAAGAGGAGTAGAGAGGAGAGAGAGAAGAGAAGAGAGAGGAGAGAAGAGAGAGAAAGAAAGAGATAGAGAAAGAAAGACAGAAAGAAAGAAAGAGAGAGCATGAGCGCGAGTTCCTCACCAAACAAAAAAAGGAACACTATAAAACAAATAAACACGACTACAAAAAGAAAAGAATAGAAAACGGGAACCCATTATCTAAACTCCATTACTAAACGGGAAATGAAAAATCAAAAAGATCCCACGTCACGCCAGCCTCTTCGTCGTCATTTGCTTTATCAACAAACTCTTGAACAGACAGCCTTACATCAACATTTGGATTACATACAAATTCCTCTCTTTCACCCACTGGGAAGATAGATAGATAGAGGAATAGATAGAGGGAAGAGGGAGTGAAGAAGGATGGGTGAGTGGATTTTTGCATCTCCTTTCCTTTATTTCAATTTGTCTGTGTGTCTTTGTCTGTCTCTCTCTTTCTCCATCTCCTCCCTATCCTCTCTCTTTCTCCATCTCTCTCTCTCTCCCCGTCCTTTCCTCTTTCTTCTCTCTGTTTCTGTCTCCCCCCCCTCTCTCTCTCTCCCCCTTTCCCTCTCTCGTCTCTCTCTTTCTCTATCCTTCCTTCCTCTCTCTCTTTCTCTCTCCTTCCTCTCCGTCTATCCACACCCACCCACCTCTCCATCCACCTCTCCACCCAATCCTCCAACTCCATCCCAACGTGACAACCACGCGAGCCGTCGTTAGTGCGGGATGAACGACCTCCCCCCCCCCCCTTCGAACCACCTTTTCTGGCCATCCGTCATATTTTTTTCCTGCGATTTCTTTTGTTTACTTCTACCCCCCCCCCACCCCCCGGCCCTGCCTCCTTTCGACGTGTCGTTAGCCGTCGGTGAGGGCGCCGGGGGAAAAAACGGAGAATGAAAGCTAGAAAGAGAGAAAAAAGAAAGAAAAGAAAATGCTAACAATGGCCAGGGAAAAGAGGAAGAGGGAGGGAGGGAGAGAGAAAGAGAGAAAGAGTAAGAGAGAGAGAGAGAGAGAGAGAGAGAGAGAGAGAGAGAGAGAGAGAGAGAGAGAGAGAAGAAAGAAAGAAAAAAGAAAGAAAGAAAGAGAGAAAGAAAGAGAGAGAGTGACAAAAGAGAGAGAGAAAGACAGAGAGAGAGACTCGAGATAGAGATAATGATAGATAGACAGACAGACAGAGAGCAACAACGGTAATGAAAGGGGAAAAAAAGGAGAAGAAGGAGGAAGAGGAGGAGGAATCGTTACCAGCTGCACGTACACAAAATCCGAAGTAAGGAGGCTGTGAGTGGATAGGCCTATCGCCCGCTATTCTGCGCTGGGCGTTTTTCCCTTCCCGCTGTGTCTTACTTTGTATTTACTGAAATAAATCATTCTTAAAACTTTATGATATTCATTCGTGAATTATCCTTTTAATATTTTTTTTTCTCTCGTATTTGTACGGTAAAAAATAACGATACCCTGTCATCCATTGTGGTCTGTACCTGACCGCATTTTTTTTACTATTTGAAAAAAAAAAAAAAAATAAAAAAATTAAAAAAAAAATAAAATAAAAAAAAAATAAAAAAAAATAAAAAAAAAAAACTGACATATATTTCTTAATTATATCTTACCCTTCAGCAAACAGAAAAAAAAAAATCCCATAACATACAGACCGATTTTCTACTTATCTTACAATTCAGTAATAATAATAATAATAATAATAATAATAATAATAATAATAATAATAACAACACCTTAACAATCCTTCCCAACAACTCCTGTAGGAGGCAGAAGCTCCCCAACCATCATTATATCGACCACGCCGTTGGAAAGATCGCCCCCCCCCCTCCCAACCTCAGAAACTTCAGAAACTATGACATGTATTTCTTTTTTTTAATCCTACCATACAGAAAAGAAGAAGAAGAAAACAAGAAGGAGAAGAAGAAGAAAACTATACTAAACAGAACGATTTCTTTTTGTGTTTTGCCTCCAGGATATCGCGTCCCGAAAGGGAGATGGATGGATGGATGGACAGATAGATAGATAGATAGATAGACAGAGATAGACAGATAGATAACTTGATAGATAAGATAAGATATAAAGAGAAAAAGAGGATGAGAATGAGAAAAAATAAAGAATAAGGAAAGAAAAAGAGATAAAGACAAAGAAAAAGAAACAGACAGGCGACAATTAAGAAAAAGGAACAGGAGAGGAGAGGAAATAAAAGATGTGAGGAGGAAGAGAACAACGAAGGAAATAGACCGAAGACGAAAACGAAAAAGAAGAAAGAAAGAAAAAAATAAAGGGAATAGGGAGGATAAGGAGAGAGGGAGGGAGGGAGAGAGAGAGAATGAGTATAGAGGAGAGACAGACAGATTGATAGATGGATAGATAGAGAGAGAGAAAGAAAGAATGAGAGAATGAGAAAGAGAAGAGAAAGAGAAAGAGAGAGAGAGAATGAGAGAAAGAGAAAGAGAGAGAGACCACAATCTACAAACCTTCCATACGACCCCCCACCCACCCCCACCCCCTTAACCATTACGAAGCTCACACACGACCACAGACCACGAACAGCTACACGCTTTGCGCTTCACGTCCGCCGGCACTGTGGCACGCTGGCACTGCCCCCTCTGCAACATGATCGTAATGGGGAAGAAGCAAGAGGGGAAGGGAAAGAAAATGAAGGAGAATGTGCAAGAGGAAGAGGAGGAGGAGGAAAGAGGAGGAAGAGCTGGAAAAGAGGTAAGAGATGAATGATGATGATGATGACGATAAAGATGATAATGATAATAACAATAACACAATGAGACGACATCGAAAAAAATAAAAATAAAACCGGAAGACTGTCGTTTATACGATGAGGGAGGAGGAAGAGGAGGAGGAGGAGGAGGAGGAGGAGGAGAATAATAATAATAATGAGAAGAATAGGAAGAATTGAAGATGAGGGGCACGTGTTTTGTCGAACAAATCCACAATTACTGTGATTTCTATCGTATGTCCTGAGTTCCCTTCTTATCATCATCAACGTCATTATCCTCATCGTTATCTGCCGTAACTACGTCAATATTTCTTTGGAATATGAAGAGAGGAAGAGAGAGAGAGAGAGAGAGAGAGAGAGAGAGAGAGAGAGAGAGAGAGAGAGAGAGAGAGAGAGAGAGAGAGAGAGAGAGAGAGAGGCGAGAGGAGAGAGAGAGAGAGAGAGAGAGAGAGAGAATGAGAGAGAGAGAGAGAGAGAGAGAGAGAGAGAGAGAGAGAGAGAGAGAGAGAGAGAGAGAGAGAGAGAGAGAGAGAGAGAGAGAGAGAGAGAGAGAGAGAGAGAGAGAGAGAGAGAGAGAGAGAGAGAGAGAGAGAGAGAGAGAGAGAGAGAGAGAGAGAGAGAGAGAGAGAGAGAGAGAGAGAGAGAGAGAGAGAGAGAGAGATTAAGAGAGAGACAGAGATTTAAAAAAATCAAAAGAATACCACCATTTTGCCAAGCAGACGAAAAACAAAACCACGTCACGCGAAGTAAACTAATAATGACAGCACAATTCCAAGAATTCATGAAACTACCTAAACCAGGAGAAGACCCCCCCCCCCACAGAAGAGAGCCCAAGGCACTCCGCAGCCGGCGTCAGGCAACGGGAGCCGCTGCAGTGCCGGGCCTGTTTGCTTGGGCCAAAACGTCAGCCGCAGCGCAAACAACTGCCGGCGGCGGCGTCCCTGCTGCTCTGAGCTGGCCGGACGTGACGTCAAGGGTAGTTTTTAAGAGATGGGAGTTATGTACAGCGTAAGACACGAGGAACAATGATTATACAGAGTATGAATTTGTGTTTCCTGGCATTCGCTCGTAAGTAAGTACACACGCAAGCACACATACATATTTACAATGCAGTATGCTGATGAATTAATAAAAAAACAGAATGGGATCGAAAAAAATAGAGAAGACGAGGTAAGAAAATGCACAAGAAAGGGAGGAAAAGAAAAAAAAGATAGATAGATAGATAGATAGATAGATAGAGAGAGAGAAAACGATATTCAGAAAACTAAGAACAAAAAAGTATTCACCACCGTGTCACTTCCTAAAACCCATCTGAAAAGCTAACAAAAAATGAAAACGAACCTTAACCGATCAGCTGATCACCAAAACAATAACAAAGAGAACAATCCTACGCACAACAGGTATAGCGGAAAAGCCTTAAATCCTAACCCCCCCCCCCCAACGCTTGCTTATCCACCTCGCACACCCTTAATCCATACACAGCGAGAGCAAATCCACAAGATCCGACGTCCGTTCGGTTCTCACAAGCGCCCGCGGGTCACATATTGCATGCCTGTAACGTCTGCCATTTGTACAACACGAGTGTGTGCTTGCAGATAAAACAGAGATATCGTGAAGTGTACATGTACAAATGCATGTACAAATGCACCAAAAAAAGAGAGAGAAAAATAAAAAAGAAAAGAAAAGAAAGAAAAAAGGAAAGAAAGAAAGCAAAAGAAAGAAAGAGAGAGAGAGAGAAATAAAAATGCAAAATGTGATGAAACGATAACAAAAATGTGAGGCGTGACGTGCCAACCCCACTGTACCTTCCGGGCACATCTCCAATGGCACACTCAATCCACCCCCCCACCAACCCACGTCCCCATCTCCCACCCATACCCCCCCCCCCCACCTCATTACCCAGCGCGGTGATGGCCGGCACACTGGCACAAGGGGGTGACGCCCGAGCATATCCAGGAGGCCAGGCGACCCACCTTTGTCATGTGGTAAAGAAAATGGAAAAAAAAAGAAATAATAATAAAATAAATAAATAAATAAAATAATCAATAAAATAAATAAATAAACAAATAAAATAAAATAAATGCCTGATGGGGGGAAAATGTTAACCCCATTGGGTTGAATCTTAATAAGTACAATATCAGATGCAAAAATATTGTCTTTTTATTCAATTGCAGGGCATATAAAGTAATGTATCTTTATCATATAATAATGGACACATAAGAAATGTATTTCTATTATATTATAGGACATATAAGTAATACATTTTTATTATATTATAGGTCATGTAAGTAACGTATTTTCCTTTTACTGTAGGACAAATAAGTAACGTATTTTCATTCTACTGTAGGACATACAAGTAATGTATCTGTATTCTATTGCAGAGCTTGCAATTCTGACGACAGCGAAGTCACACACAGACGTCTTCATGACAAACAACCACCTCATCTCCGTTTTCTTTTCCTCCCTTACCGGTTCCCTCTTCCCTTTCGCCCAGACGCGGGAGACGAAGTTTAAGAATGGCGGGAGAGGGAGAGGGAGAGAGGGAAGGAGAGATAGAAAGACAGATAGATAGAGAGGGGAGAGAAGGCAGAGGAAGGGGAGAGGGAGGAAAGAGAAGGGCCGAGGAAAAGGGAGGAAGGAGAAGGGGTGAGGAAAGGGGAAATGGGAGGAAGGGATGAGAGAGAGAGAAGATGGTGAGGAAGAGGAATGGAGAAAGAAGAGAAAGAAAAGAAGAGAAGAGAGGGGAGAGGAGGAAAGAGATGGGAGGCAGATCATGAAAGGGAAATAAACAGAAAGGAGGAAGAGGGGATGGCAGGAGAAGGGGATATCAGCTGATGGGCGTGCTGGCACTCCACCCGGTGACGTGGGCACGACAACACCTACCCTCACCCCCCCCCCCCCTGCTTGACACATGTGCCCAACACAGTGCCAGGGACATCCGACCTTACCATGACCTGAACGCTCATTCTTGTTATATAAATACCGAAGTTTACAAACAAAGCTCGCACGAAGCCCAACATCCAGAATTCCGACTTAAAATCTATAAGCAGAAGATGAGTACAAGTAAAAAAAAATTGTTGATATAAATGAAAGGCAAGTGACTGTACTTTCGTTCACTTGCTAGTTGGTTGTTGATTCCATTCATACATACATACATATACATACATACATACATACATACATATATATATATATATATATATATATATATATATATATATATATACACATACACACACACACACACATACATACATATGTATATGTATATATATGTATACATGTATATATATGTATATGTATATATATGTATACATTATATATATATATATATATATATATATATATATATATATATATATATATATATATATATATATATATATATATATATATATATAGTGTGTGTGTGTGTGTGTGTGTGTGTGTGTGGTGTGTGTGTGTGTGTGTGTGTGTGTGTGTGTGTGTGTGTGTGTGTGTGTGTGTGTGTGTGTGTGTACATGTATATACATACAAAATGTATATACATGTACATATATGCAAGTACGTGTGCGTGCGCGCGTACGTGTAAATGTTTATATATATATATATATATATATATATATATATATATATATATATATATATGTATATATATGTATATGTATATATACACATAGGTATATATAAAATCATATGTATGAGTATATATTTAAATGTAAATGAGTATATATATACACATTTATATGTGTATATATATGTATGCGTGCATATAAATGTGTGTGTGTGTGTGTGTGTGTGTGTGTGTGTGTGTGTGTGTGTGTGTGTGTGTGTGTGTGTAATGTCTGATTTCTTGCTTATTTAAAATTCGACAAAAGAATACAAATAACAAAAAAAAACATACACAGAAAAAAAAATAATAAGTTTATTTACCATCCTGGCTATATATTCAACATAGTACAGTATTCTGTGATTCCTGTAACTGTCCATATTAAAATGAAAATGTAAGCCAGGCATCGAGAAAAAGAATATCAAGTTGGTATACTTTTGCCACTGTTTACATAACGATTTTCCAGGATTACGGCAATTTAACATAGTAAATTTAAGATATAATATGTCAATGTATCAGATGAAATGAAATATTCACATAATTTATAGTGCTCGAGTGTTCGCTATTTTCCTCGATAGTGAAATGTGGCGAGTCTGGACCGTAGACTTTTATAAAAATGCATCAGAACTCGGCAAAGAAAACGTCAAACCAGAGAAAATGGACCGATGGAGGCTAGAGACGGGAGACCCTATAGTATTTTAGTTCTTACAACTCTATTAACAGAATAACAACTTGACCAATAAATTCTTAAAATGTCCATATATTAGAAGAGAGACTGAAAGAGATAGACAAACAGATAGATATAGAGAGTATAGATATAGAGAGTGAGAGAAAAAGAGAAAAAGAGAGAAAGAGAGAGAGAGAGAGAGAGAGAGAGAGAGAGAGAAAGAGAGAGTGAGAAAGAAAGAGAGAGAGAGAGTGAGAAAGAAAGAGAGAGAGAGAAAGAGAAAGAAAGAGAGAGAGTGAAAGAGAAAGATAGAGAGAAAGAGAGAGAGAGAGAGAGAGTGAGAAAGAAAGAGAGAGAGAGAGTGAGAAAGAAAGAGAGAGAGAGAGTGAGAAAGAAAGAGAGAGAGAGAGTGAGAAAGAAAGAGAGAGAGAGAAAGAGGAAGAGAGGAAGAAAGAAAGAGATAGAGATGAAAAGAGGAAGAAAGAAAGACAAAACACACACACACACACACAAACTTACACACTCCAACGCAAGCAAACGGAATTCCCGTTCCCTCCGCAAAGGGGCAGGTGTCGCCATGAGCAAGCTGCGTGGCATAATAGCCCGGCAGCATCTGGGCACGTATAATTAGCATCTCCCTTGGCACGTACTCCCTCTCAGTCACCAGCCGACGCCTACGCAGCCATCGCGCCGGGCTACTGGGACAGGTACTCCGAGGCCTCTGACCCACTCAGTCTCTCGCTCGCGCTCTCGTTCTCTCTTTCCCTTCTTCTGTCTTTCTCTTTCTCTCTTTCTCTCCCTTTCACCCTCTCTCTCTTTCTCTCCTTTTTTCCTCTCTCTCTTTCTTCTCCTTTCTCTCTCTCTCTCTTTTTCTCCTTTTCCCCTCCCCTCTCTCTTTCTCTCCTTTTTCTCTCTTTCTCCCCTTCTCTCCTTTTCCCTCTCTCTCTCTTTCTCTCCTTTTCTCTCTCTCTCTTTCTCTCCTTTTCTCTCCCTTTCTCTTTCTCTCCTTTTTCTTTCCCCTCTTTCTCTCCTTTTCTCTCTTCTCTCTCTCTTTCTCTCTATCTTTTTCTCTTCTCTCTTCTCTCCTTTTTCTCTCTCCTCTTTTTTCTCTCTCCTTCTCTCTCTCTCTCGTCTTCCCTTTTCTCTCTTCTCCTTTTCTCTCCTTTCTTCTCTCTCTCTTTTCTCCCTTTTTTCTCTCTCCTCTCTCTCCTTATCTTCTCTCTCTCCTAGCTCTCCTCCTTTTCTCTCCCTTTTTCTTCTCTCTTTCCTCCTTCTCTCTCTCTCTTATTTTCCTTTTCTCCTCTCTCCTTTTCTCCCCTTTCTGCTCTCTCTCTTTCTTCTTTTTTCTCTCTCTATCCCTTTTCTCATTCATCACTAAAAAAACCTAAAAGCAAAAATCCTACCAAAACAAACATTCCTCCCACATTCTTTTTTTCTAATCTTCCCAGAAAACAAAAAATAAAAAAGAAACATTCACAAAACCCGCACCTCCAAACGATTTTATTTTCGCATATCCATTTTAAAATATATATACATTTAAATAGATAAATAAACAAACACACACACACAATTTACAAATACATACAGCCATTCGATCCACCTCCTTATCCCAATCCACACACTTATCCTCATTATACTTCGTCGTGTGCCTGCGTGCGTGCGTGTGTGTGTGTGTGTGTGTGTGTGTGTGTGTGTGTGTGTGTGTGTGTGTGTGTGTGTGTGTGTGTGTGTGTGTGTGTGTGGCTGGGTGACGGATTAACAACCCCGCTCTCCCGGGCGTTAATCCCATTTCCCCGAGCAGGATGAACACGGGACCGTCTAAGCTTTCGGTGTAATTGGACAGTTCGTGCTTCTCCTGCGGGATCGTTTGTCACCTGGACTGCCGCTGGAATAAATCACGTGGGTGGGCGGGCGGGTCGGGGGAGGTAGAAGAGGGAAAGGAGGAAGGAGGAAAGAGTGGAAGAGAAGGATGGATAGATAGATAGATAGGAAAGAAAATGAGGTAGAAAGAAGATAGATAGAGAGTGAGAGAGAGAGACGGATGGGGGACTTCCCAGTTTTCTATGACACCCGGACGATTCCCATTTTCTTTTTCCTTTCCACAGAGAACGGTTTGCAGAGGTAACTATCCAATTTAATTTTGCTTCAAACTCGTAAATAACGAGGAAACTATATGAACAAAAAGAAGCAGAAGCAGCAGAATAAGAATAAGAATAAGAAAATAAAAATAACTAGCATTACTTAGAGGAAAAACAAATCATATTCCCTTCAGACATGAAAAATATATGTTGAGGAAATTTTCTCTTTATATTTATAGCAACCTAGGTGTGCTACTCATTTATAAACACGTATTTTTTTTATTGCTGTTTGTAACAGTATATTTTACATCAAAACTGTACAGTTTACTTCAAGATTTTTTTAGCGCGTCACTTTGCCTCTATTTCTTAATAAAAAAGTGTACCTAGTTTTTCACAAATTTCAGAGCCAAACCATCCTTCAAAAATACTTCAGAACCGCTAAA
The DNA here is from genome assembly GCF_015228065.2 of Penaeus monodon. Classification (NCBI taxonomy): domain Eukaryota; kingdom Metazoa; phylum Arthropoda; class Malacostraca; order Decapoda; family Penaeidae; genus Penaeus; species Penaeus monodon. The sequence goes on along the minus strand of NC_051423.1, from coordinate 21,038,589 downwards.
GTAAATAAACAAATAAATAAATAACTTGGCAGCACTCCGTCATTCCAACCAAAATACCTCATCATCTCCTCCAGGTTTTCCCCAAACAT
>NC_051423.1:21023500-21033500 GCF_015228065.2 Penaeus monodon | reverse complement strand
AGGATGAGGCCGAAGGGGGGTGGAGGAGGAGGAAGCAAAGTAGAAGAGACGAAAGAGAAGAAAAGGACGAAGAAGAATAAGAATAAGAATAAGAATAAGAAGAAAAAACAACTCAAGAACCATAAAATTCACGAGGCCATTAGCTGACAGGTTGGGGCATTTGTCTCATTATGCATGGACTATTAATAAACACCACCGCGTGACTCATTCTGTCTTCTTCCACCTCCTCCTCCTCTTCCTTTTCTTTCTGCTCTTCTTCCTCCTTTTATCCTTCTTCCTCCTCCCTTTCTACTTCCCTTTCTTCTTCCTCCTCTTCCTTTATTTTTTACATCCACTTCTTCCTTCTCTTTTTCCTCCTCCGCCTCCTCTATCTCTTTTTCCTCCTCCTCCTCTATCTCTTTTTCTCCATCCTCCTCCTCCCTTTTTACTTCCCTTTCTTCTTCCTCTTCTTCCTTTTTTTTACATTCCCTTCTTCCTTTTCTTTTTCCTCCTCCTCCTCCATCTTTTTTTCTCCCTCCTCCTCTTCCTCTTTCTCTTTTCTTCTTCATCTTGTTTCTTTTCTCTCGGTATTATCAAATATTTCTAACACACAGGTACATAAAACCGTAATAACTGAATTTTTTGGACGTGTAGTCTTGCCACAGACACCGAAGAAAACACAGAGAAAAGAGAGCGAGAGCGAGGGAGAGAGAGAGAGGGGGAGGAGGGAGAGAGGGAGGAGGGAGAGGAGGGGAGAGGGAGAGGGGGAGAGAGAGGTGGGAGAGGGAGAGGGAGAGAGAGGAGGGAGAGGGAGAGAGGAGAGATGAAAGAGGAGAGTGCGAGAGGGAGAGAGAGAAAAAGAAGAGAAGAAAGAGTGAGAAATAAAGTGGAAGAGGGAGAAATAGAAGAGGACAGAAAGAAAAATACAGACAAAGAGAGAGATACAGAAAAACAGAAAGGAAAGGAAAGGAAGAAGAAGAAGAAGAAGAAGAAAAGAAGAAGAAGAAAAAAAAAAATAAAGACAAAGAGAGAAACAGAAAAACAGAAAGGAAAGGAAAGGAAGAAGAAGAAGAAGAAGAAGAAAAAAATAAAAATAAAGACGAAGAGAGAAACAGAAAAACAGAAAGGAAAGGAAGAGGAAGAAGAAGAAGAAACACACAGACGCCCACGGCCCGCCCACTCCTCCTGCCAACAATTTCGAGACCCCGTGTACAGCCAGCCGAAGGGCCCGACCTGACGTGACCCCCACGACCGGAAAAAAAGTAAACATAAAGAAGAAGAAGAAGAAGAAGAAGAAGAAGAAGAAGAAGAAGAAAAAAAAACTATATAGAGAGAAAAAAAGAAAATAATATCAAATACACGAAACGAAAAATAACGAAAGAAAGGGAAAGAAAGAACGAAAAGAAAAGAAAAACCTGGACACGTCATCACCTTGATTTGGGGGAAGAAAGAGCTTGTTCACTTTGGTTGATGATGAAATTAATCGAATCTTTACGGCTACTGGATCGTCCACAGTTATTATTATATCTTTGTCTCTGTCAATCTTGTTCTCTCGTCCTATTTTTCCTGTTGTCTTCTCCCCCCCCTCTCTCTCTTTCTCTTTCTTACTCAAGCTCTCTGTCTCGCTCTCTCTTTTAGTCTTTCTGTGTCTGTCTGTCCCTCTCTCTGTCTCTGTCTCCCCCCTCTCTCTGTCTGTCTCTGTCTCTCTCTCTCTGTCTGTCTGTCTCTGTCTCTCTGTCTCTCTCTCTCTCTCTCTCTCTCTCTCTCTCCTCCTTCTCCCCTCATTCGGCAAAGTTTAATGTCTTTAACAGGTTAATGTTTATCCCCCTCAAAATTCCCATTAGGCGGCCTGCCAAGGAAGCTGCAGACGAAGTGATATTGAAAACCGAGACGTGACTGTAAACAACTTTTTTCCCCACACACTTTCTCTCATTCTCTCTCTCTCTCTTCCCTCTCCTCTTCCTCCCTCTCCCCCACCTCTCTTTTGGAAATCAACGGCAAAAAGAGGTGACGCCTGATGTTGCAATTCTAATTCAACATCAATACGCAACTGACTGTCGATATCTGACGAGGTCGCTTTTCCTACGCAAACACGTGCTATACATTCCCCCGCATACCGCAAATAATTTACAGATGTATGTAGATTTATAAATACAGACGATGTGAAACAGACACACACACACACACACACACACAGAGCGAGAACGAGTGAGAGAGAGAGAGAGAGAGAGAGAAACGAGAACAAAACATATAAACAAAACCACAAAACAAAGAACAATACAATACCCCCCCACACACACACAAAATTATAAATAAATAAATAAATAAATAAAAAAATAAAAAAAATAAAACAAACCTCCCACACTCAAAAAAGCACAAAAGCACTCAGCTCCCTTTACAGAAGCTCCAAGCATAGGCCTACGAGGCAAGGCGATCGCGGAAGGGGGGGAGGGGGAGTGGGGGCCAAGGTTCCAGACCCCCCCCCCCGGTGCTCTCCGGGTCTGCCATCCAGCTTACCTGCGGAATAAAGAGAAAGATAATGGTTAACAATTGGGAATATGATAAAGAGAGGTTATTTGTATAAATGCAAAAGGAAGTAAACTATAAAAGGAGAAGTAATTGAAAGAAAAATGTATACACAGTTACGCGCGCGTGCACGCACACACACACAATCTTGCACTAAAAACACACACGATTCGCTGCACATTCGACAAACACGATCTACCACTTGCTTCAACAACAACAACAAAGAGAGAAAAGAAAACTGACACCGCTACAAAGAGAAAAGAAACGAAAAATAAATGAAAAAATAGTGTAAATTTTCCACAAACACGTGAGAGAGAGAGAGAGAGAGAGAGAGAGAGAGAGAGAGAGAGAGAGAGAGAGAGAGAGAGAGAGAGAGAGAGAGAGAGAAGAGAGAGAGAATGAGAGAGAGAGAGAGAGAAGAGAGAGAGAGAGAGAGAGAGAGAGAGAGAGAGAGAGAGAGAGAGAGAGAGAGAGAGAGAGAGAGAGAGAGAGAGAGAGACGCCAATTTCACCCGCAGACTCGAAGGAATACTTCTTGCACCACACAAGACCCAAACGCGTCCTGCCCCGCACCAGCTGGACAAAGGCAGGGGCGAGAGACGAGTAGGCCGCCCGGGCAGAATGGACACCAACGCATACAAACAGAACAGGAAACGTACAGTGCGAACAAACTTTTTTTATTGTTCTATAAATGTTTTAGTTGTGGAGAGAGAGGGGGGAGGGAGGGATATAGATAGATAGATTGATAAATAAGCAGACAGCGAGAGAATAGAGAGAGAGAGAGAGAGAGAGAGAGAGAGAGAGAGAGAGAGAGAGAGAGAGAGAGAGAGAGAGAGAGAGAGAGAGAGAGAATGAGAGAGAGACTAACTAACCTACTTCCCAATCCGTAATTACCATCAACAAAATAAAATCCGTGACGAGATTTTACTACTTACAGCGCCGTAAATGTCACGGAGGAGCGGAAAGTAGACCGAAACATTTCCACAAAAAAAAAGAATAAGAACAAAAATATACATAGAAGAAAAAAGAAAAATAGCAAAAGAAATATATATAAAAAAATAAAAAATAAATAAAACTAGAGGTTTAGCAAGTGACATCGACTAACCATAATTCAAAAAGGGAAGTAAATATTTCCTTTGGCCTAAAATAACCAACTCTCGTCTTGTTTCTAGGCGATGCGTTCGTTCGTTTGTTTGTGTGAAAAGGAGTGGGTGGGAGGCAGAGGGATGGAAAGGGAGAAAAAAGATGGAAAGGAAAAGAGAGGAGTGGGAAGTGAGAAGAGAGAGGAAAGAGAGGAGAGGAGAGAAGAAAATGAGAGTGAGAGAGAGAGTGAGAGAGAGAGAGAGAGAGAGAGAGAGAGAGAGAGAGAGAGAGAGAGAGAGAGAGAGAGAGAGAGAGAGAGAATGAGAGGATGATATAAGAGAAAAGAGAAAGAGAACAAGAGAGTGAGAATAAGAACTTAATAAATACATAGATAAATAGACAGACAGAGAGAGAGGAGAGAGAAGAAGCCCAGCTGGGGGGGGGGGGAGGATTACCTGAGCCCCTCCTCACTCCTCAGGTGCCAACTCCACGCAACATTTCCCGAACAGAGACGAGGCACCGCCCTCCCCCCTTCCCTCCCTACCCGGCACACACCTAACTTCCTACCAAAGTCAGCTGATTCTTCCCAAACAGCCACTCGAAGAGAAAAGAAGAGAGAAAGCAACAAATGAACTCTCTCTCTCTCTTTCTCTCTCTAACGCTCTCTTTTCCCCTCTCTCTCCCTTTCTTTCTCACTTTCCCTCTCTTTCTTTCTCCCTTCCTCTCTCTCTCTCTCTCTCTCCCTTCCTCCCTCCATCCCCTTAACCTTTCCCTCTATCTTCCTCCCCCCCACCCAATCCCACCCCATCCATTTCCCTCCCCTCCCCTTCCCCCCCTCTCCCTCAAACAAACTTCAATCTCAAACTTCCTCCCCGACTTCGAGAGCCTCGAAATCCCCACCGAAATCCCCGACCGCAATCCCCGACATCACAGCGCCCCGAGAGCCACCGGACGACGAGGTGCCTTCCCGGCCCTGGCTCTCTCCCTGGCTCTCTCCCTGGCTCTCTCCCTGGCTCGAATGGCACCCTCTTCGCCGCTGCCGCCTCGTCATTAAGGTAAGTCCGGGGGGGGGGGAGGAAGAAGGGGAGAAGGGAGGGGAAGAGGGAGAAGGGTGAGGGAGGGGGAGGTTGAGGGAGAAGGGAGGGGAAGAGGGAGGGGGAGAGGGGGAGACGGGAGGAGAAGAGGGAGAAGGGAGAACGGAAGGGAAGAGAAGAGGGAGAAGGGTGAAGGATGGGGGGAAGAAGAGGATAGAGAGAGAGAGAGAGAGAGAGAGAGAGAGAGAGAGAGAGAGAGAGAGACAGAGAGAGAAATGTGGGGAGTCCGGAAGGGAGGGGAGAGGGAAAAGCAGAGGAAGGGGAGAAGGGGGGGGGATGCGGGAGAGGGAGAGGGGAGGGAATGGATGGAGGAGGGAAGGAGGAGACAGAGGATGAGGATATCCACGAGGCTTCCAGAGAGAAACCGCCGACCGCGCGCTTCCTCATTCCATCTTCAGCGAATCTCGAGTAAAAGGAGGGTGAGTCAAGAGAAGAAAAAAAGAAAAGAAAAGAGAGAGAGAGAGAGAGAGAGAGAGAGAGAGAGAGAGAGAGAGAGAGAGAGAGAGAGAGAGAGAGAGAGAGAGAGAGAGAAGGAGAGAGAGAGAAAGGAGAGAGAGAGAAGAGAGAGAGAGAGAGAGAGAGAGAGAGAGAGAGAGAGAGAGAGAGAGAGAGAGAGAGAGAGAGAGAGAGAGAGAGAGAGAGAGAGAGAATCAACGATAACACCCATTTCCTCTGCCTAACTTTAACGCAAGAGGAAACAGAAGACGAAAAGAGGAAAGCGAATGAAGAGAAAACCACAACAGGAATCGAGAAGGGAAGAGGAAGAAAGAGAGAGAAAAAAAAAAACATAAAATAAAAAGAAAACACAAAAGAAATTGCCGATTCTGTACCTTTCCCCATTTCAGCCTTAAAAGAATCCTCTTACCTGTTGTGATCAGAACAGTCCCCTTCCTCCCTCCTCTACCCCCCCCTAAACCCCTGATTTAGACAGAGAGAGAGAGAGAGAGAGAGAGAGAGAGAGAGAGAGAGAGAGAGAGAGAGAGAGAGAGAGAGAGAGAGAGAGAGAGAGAGAGAGAGAGAGAGAAAGAGGGGGGGGATAGAGGGAGATAGATAGATAGATAGATAGATAGATATAGAGAGAGGGGGGGAGACAAAGCGAGAGAAAGAGAGAGAGAAAGAGAGGGAGAGAGAGAGAGAGGAAGGAGAAAGAGAGGGAACGAGCGAGCGAGAGAGAGAAAATAACAACAGGACCTCCACACTGATTCTGGTCTTTGCGTTTTACAGCCTGAGAAACAACAGTCTTTCCTTTGTTGTTTTTGTAAACAAAGACTGCTACTAATTGCTGAGATATTTTTTCCGAACGGTTAAAGAGAGAGGCAGGGGAAAGTGGGGGAGAGCGAGGGGGGAGGGAAGAGAGAGAGCGAGAGGGAGAGGGAGAGAAAGGGGGGAGGGAATGGAGAGAGCGAGGGGAGAGGAGGAGAGAGTGAGGGGGAGGGAGAGAGAGAGAGAGGGAAGGGAGGCAGGGAGGTAGAGGGAGAGTTAACGGAAGGAGAGTGAGGGAGCGGGAAAGGAGAGAGAGAGAGAGAGAGAGAGAGAGAGAGAGAGAGAGAGAGAGAGAGAGAGAGACAAATATCGACGATGAATACCAGAAATCTACTCTCAAAACAAGCAAGCAAACAAACCAATATCACAACAACCATATCATATTTCCAAAATTTGAAGACAAGGCGACCATCTAAAAAATCTCAAAAAAGTCTACACATGACGTTGGTAAGAACTTGCCTCTCACGAAAGAGAGGTAAGTACAGAAGGAAGAAGAAAAAGAGAAAAAAGAGAAAAAAGAATAACGAATAAAGAACAAAGAAAGAAAGGAAGAGAGAGAGAAATAAAAGGAAAATAAAGAAGAAGAAACGCCTTCCCGCCTCCCTGCGCCTTGCCCTCGGGACGACCGGCAGCGCAACCGCACGAGCAACTGCAGACGAAGGCCTCTTGCGTACCCCCCCTCCCCCTCTCTCCCCCCCCAATCCCAACCCGTTACCCTCTCCCCCCCTTTACCCCTTCCCCCTCACCCCCCTTCACCTTCCCTTCCCCCATCCCCTAACCCCTACCCACTCCCCCCTCCTCCCCCCTTACCTCTTTCTCCCCCGCCCCGTCCCACTCCCCCCCCCTCCTCCCTGGTGTCTCATGCCCCCCCCCCACCTCCCCCTCCTGACTCAAGGCCAAGGCATGCACTTCGCCGCGACGGGAAAATAGCCGTCTTGGTCAAACCTGGTGGTCCTTGGGAGCGTAGAAGGGGGGAGAAAGGAAGGAAGAAGAAGAAGAAGAAGAAGAAGAAGAAGAAGGAAGAGAATGAGAAGGAAGAAGAGGAGGAGGAGGAGGGAGAAGGGAGGGAGAGGGAGGGGGGAGGAGGAGGGAGGAGGAGGAGGAGAAAGAGGAAGAGGAGAAAAAGAGAAAGAGGAGGAGAATGGAGGAGTAGGAAGCGAGCAAGAGGAACAAGAGGGGGGGAGGAGGAGGAGGGGGAAGAGGAGGAGGAGGAGGAGGGAGAGGAAGGGGAAGAAACGGAGGAGGAGGAAGAGGTCAAGAGAAATACGGGGAGAAAGGAAAAGGAAGAAGAAATGACGAAGCAAAAGGAGACGATAGATCCTCTTTGAGAGAGAGGAGAGAGAGAGAGGAAAGGGAGAAAGGAAGAGGAAGGGGAGGGTGAGAGAGAGAGAGAGAGAGAGAGAGAGAGAGAGAGAGAGAGAGAGAGAGAGAGAGAGAGAGAGAGAGATGAGAGAGAGAGAGAGGGAGAGAGAGAGAGAGAGAGAGAGAGAGGGAGAGAGAGAGAGAGAGAGAAGGGAGGAGAGAGAGAGAGAGGGGGAGAGAGAGAGAGAGAGAGAGAGAAGGGGAGGGAGGGAGAGAGAGAGGAGGAAGGGGGAGAGAGAGAGAGAGGAGAGAGAGAGAGAGAGAGAGGAGAGTGAGAGAGAGAGAGAGAGAGATGAGAGAGAGGTGAGAGAGAGAGAGAGAGAGAGAGAGGAGACCGAGAGGAGACGGAGAGAAGAGAGAGAGAGAGAGAGAGAGAGAGAGAGGAAGAAAGCCTTCGTAATCACACGGAGAAAAACAAGGACCTGAAAAATAACAACACAATAACAACAAAAACCTCACCCCTCGGACGAGACGGCCGTCACCGAGGTCGGATTAAGGGCCCTTCCCCCTCTCCCATCAACCTTCCCCTCCCACCACCACCCACGCCCACCCCAGCCCTCGCAAGCACCGCCCGCATTCGCACACACACACACACACACACACACACACACACACACACACACACACACACACACACACACACACCAGCGCCTCCGCCCGCGTCAATATCCGCATGCCCCCACGCCCGCCCAGCATCAACAAGCCGTCACTCACGCCCGCAACAGATCATGCATATTTGGTCCCGTCCGTCAACGGCCGGTTGGCCATCAGCTGATTATCCGTGATGCTGAGGAAAAGGAGGAGGAGGAGGAGGAGGAGGAGATAAGGAAAAGGAGGAGGAGGGGGAGGTGGAGAAAAAGGAGGAGGAGGAGGGGGAGGTGGAGAAAAAGGAGGAGGAGGAGGTGGTGGTGGAGATAAAGGAAAAGGAGGAGGAGGGGGAGGTGGAGAAAAAATAGGAGGTAGAGGAAGAAGAGGAGGAGAAAAAGAAAGAGGTAGAGGTAAAGGAAAAGGAAGGAGGAGGAGTAGGAGGAGAGAGAGAGAAACGAAAGCACGGGGAAAAAGAGAGAAAGAGAGAGAATCGCAAGACAAAAGAGAAAGCGAGAAGGAATCCCCGCTACAGAGAAAGACCACGAAATTCTCGGCGAAGGGTTAAACTTAGCGCATTGCGAGAAGGGCGGGAAGGAGGGAGGGAGGGAAGGAGGGAGGGAGGGAGGGCGGCAGACAACGCGGCGGGGCGGGGGCGGGGGCGGGGGCGGAGGGAGGCGAGAAGGGAGAAAAAGGGGGGGGGGGGATGCGCAAGGAAGTGGTGGGGGGTAAGGGAGGAGAGAAGGGGAGAAGAGGAAGAGGTGAGGGGAAAAGGGAAAGAAGGAGAGAGAGAGAGAGAGAGAGAGAGAGAGAGAGAGAGAGAGAGAGAGAGAGAGAGAGAGAGAGAGAGAGAGAGAAGGGTCAAACCAATGGGTGAGGAGTGGTTAGAGGAAGTGAAAGGGGAGGAGGGAAGGGGAGAGGGGGGAGAAGGGGAGAGGAAGGAGGGAAGGGGAGAGGGAGGAGGGAAGTGAAATTGAAAGGAGAGGAAGGAAGGTGAGAGGAAGGAGGGAAGGGGAATGGGGGGTGGGAAGAGGAGAGAGGAGGAGAGAGGAGGAGGGAAGGGAATAGAAAGGAGGGGAGAGATAGAAAGGGAGGAAAGAGGAGTGGCAACGAAGGGGACAGAGGGAAAGGGAAGTGAAAAGGAGGACCAGGGAGTAAGGGAATAAGAGAGCGAAGCGATGGGAAGAGGGAAGAAGAAGAGGATGGGAGAACAGAGATAAGGGGAGAGGGAGGGAACGAGGGGAGAGAGATGGGGGTATGAGGGGAGGGCAAGGAAATGGCAGACAGGGCGGCGGCTGAATCGTCGTCTCGGAAGTGAATGGCAAGCGGGAGATGGCGGGAGAAAGGGGGAGGGGGAGGGGGAGGAAAGGGAGCGGGAGAAGAAGGAGAACGAAAAGGAAAAGGAGGAGGAGGAGGAGAAGGAGGAGGAGGGGAAGGAGGAGGGAGAGAGACGGACACATAACTAAACACAAAATGTAATCTAGGAGCGCAGACCTAAGCATGGGTAGGGATGGGCAGAGAGCGCAGACAGCGTGGGCGCGTGTAGGGGCAAGGGGGCAGGGGGCAGGGGGCGGGGCACATCCGCCGTGGCACCGACAAGGGTTACCTCCAAAGACAACAAACTTCCGCGTCTTGAGTCAACAGGACTTTCCTCACAGTTTACCCCTGCGACCGGACCCTCGACGGGCCTGCCCCCTCTCTCTCCCTTCCTTCCTTCCTCTCTCTCTCTCTCTCTCTCTCTCTCTCTCTCTCTATGTATATATGTGTGTGTATATATATATGTATGTATACATAAATATATATATGTATGTATACATAAATATATATATATATATATATATATATATATATATATATATATATATTATATTGAATACATAAATATTTAAGCATATAAATATAAAAACACACACATACGAGAAAACAAAAGCATCCTCGCAAAGGGCAGTCAAATAAACACCCAATGTCAGCCAACAGAGAGAGAAAGGAAGGGAGAGGGAAGCGAGGCGCTGGCGCTTGTCTCCGGGGCGAGGTTGTTCCCAGGGGAGGACAGCCAGCGGCTCGCGGTCAAGTCAGTTCAGTCAAGTTCAGATCAGGCAAATCAGTCTA
>NC_051423.1:21018500-21021000 GCF_015228065.2 Penaeus monodon | reverse complement strand
AATAAATTACAATAACAACAATAATAAATAATAACAATAATAATAATAATAAAAATAACAATAATAATAATAATAAAAATAACAACAACAACAACAATAATAATCACATCTGACGCCACTGCTACCGCATAGAAGTCTACGGATCTTCCCCGCCACACTTCACATCACGAAGGCGCGCCCAGGTGAGAATGAGTCCTCAAGTGCTTACATAAGAATTCTCATAACCTTAGAACATAGGTAGAACTGCACGTAGTTGCATAAGCCACTTGCGTAAAGTTCACATAAACTTAACCGCAAGAACGATTTCTCAAAAGCACGAGGACTAACCTGCGCCCGTGATTACGCAGAAGGAGGGTCTTTGGAAACACCACGACGGCCGGGGAGTTGATGGCAAAGGCACGATTATACAAGCAAAGTTAGCAAGAAGCCAACGCCCAACTGAACAAAGGGGAAACTGGAGCTAAATCCTGCGACTTATGACATGCTGTTTCGCCAATGAATTCTTTACCCAAGAAACGTAGGCCTGACAATTTCGAATGTATGTGAATGGGCCTAAGGTATTGGCAAAAAAACAAACTGCCCTGTCGTTAAAATGCCACCAAACTCCACTAAAACAAGATCATTAGCAGTCTCTCTCTCTCTCTCTCTCTCTCTCTCTCTCTCTCTCTCTCTCTCCCTCTCTCTCCTATCAAACATGACCTTTTTATTTTAACGGTGATCTTCAAAATACGAGAAAAGTCTAACATGACCGAGGGAAATGTGCGACTACGTGATTTCTTGCTTATCAGAAGTTTTAGTTACATTATATAATTCTATCATTTCTTACACTGTCCGGCATCCTCGAGACTTGACCGCTGCCGGACCACAGGCATTTCCGGACTACAAATGTTGCGTCAACACATTTTAGTTTTTGTTTTATGTCAGCGATAAAAGTAAGTTTGCATGCGACACGGCGGAGAGAAGAAATGTGCATTTCTACTGCTGTAATATATCAGTAAAATATAAATGTAATTCTACTGCATTTCGGCCCACGAACTAACGAAAATTCTGCCGGATAAACGGAGGAACTACAGAATTCCAAAATTAGGGAACATCAACGTTACATATAGGCCTACATCCTCCTCTCCCATCCCTTACAATGAAACAACGCCGAAGACTACGTAAAAATAAAGATAAGAAAAAAAAAAAGAAAGAAGAAAGAGAGAGAGAGAGAGAGAGAGAGAGAGAGAGAGAGAGAGAGAGAGAGAGAGAGAGAGAGAGAGAGAGAGAGAGAGAGAGAGAGAAACGGCTTATCGCTCTATACCGTAAACACCTTTACACAATTAACCCTTTTAGCCTTCAAGATAAACACAGAAAAAGGTAAATAAATAACTACGAGCTCACAACAGCACCGGTTCGCCTAGTGAGAATTAGAGGGAAGGAGAGAGAGAGAGAGAGAGAGAGAGAGAGAGAGAGAGAGAGAGAGAGAGAGAGAGAGAGAGAGAGAGAGAGAGAGAGAGAGAGAGAGAGAGAGAGGGGGGGGGTGTTCAACGGGTTCTACGGCACAATCGATGATGGTTCAAGTGGTTCAAGGAGAGAGGAGGAGCGACAGATATTACGAAAGAAGGCTTCCCTGAAACTCTAGCGAAACAAAAGTCAGGATCTTTCCAAGGTCGCTTTTCTTTTTTTTGTTCGGTCTATGCCCTTGTGTATTATATTATCTATTACATTTTTTTTCTTTTCCAAAGGGGGAGGGGGGAGACTTATTTGTTTACGTCCTTTTTTATTGTCATTTTCTTGTTTTGTTCATGTTTTTTTTGTATACATTTTGCTTGTTTTAGGATTTATTTATTTTTTCTTTTTTTGGATATAATTCTATTCGTACTTTACATTAGATTTGCTTCCAACAAGTCAACTCTACTGTGAGTTTTAAGCTTAACTATAAACCGGGGAGATGCGAGACTGACTGACTGACTGACTGACACACACACACATACACACACACACAAGAAAACTCAAACCGTAACCTTCTCCCTTTGTGGGTTGAGGGCTCGTGGGCGTAAAGGGCTAATGAGGTCGTGGGGCGAGAGGGGTGGGAGAGCGCCAAGTAAGGCACCCCCCCAAAGGGCCGGGGGAAAATCCCATTTGGGGCCTTTCCTCGGTCAAACTACCGGTACTAAGTGTGTACTCTCCTCTTTTCTTTACTGTACTCTTTTCCACGACGCGTCTCCTCTGTAACACGCGTGCCAAAGGTAAAAAAAAGAAAGAAAAAAAAGAGAAAATAGTCTCGAATTATTGGGACGTTTCGAGTTTTCAAGGTGAAACGATTTTTTTTTTTTTTTAAGTTTCTGGTTGACTGTTTTTTTTACTTTTTTTTTTTTGGCTTTGTTGGGGGCTTTGGGTAATGGGGGGGCGGCGTGCAGAGGGGAGCCCGGAGAGAGAAAGGAATATATTTATGTCCAGTGTGTGGGAATAGTTTTGCCTGGTAGAGTATATTTCTCTCTTCCTCTCTCTCTCTCTA
>NC_051423.1:20988500-21013500 GCF_015228065.2 Penaeus monodon | reverse complement strand
TGTCTCCCCCGCCCTCACATCCCGCCCATGCACCTACTTCCCCTCCTCCCCTCTTCCCTCTCTCCTCCTTCCTCTCCCTCCCCCCCCCTCCCCCCTTTCCACGCCCTCGGGAGCATCAGAGCGTCGCCGCCGATAACGCTTTCTGTCAGATGCCAACACAAACCTCGAGAGGCGAAGAGGCTAAACCCGCGCCGACGAACAACGCTTCATAAACCTTCACTCACCCTGGATGCCAAGTCTGTCTTTCCGTCTCTTTCTCTCATCTCTCTTTCTCTTTCTCTCTCTCTCTCTCTCTTTCTCGCTCTCTTTCCCTTTTCTCTTTCTCTCAGTATCTCGCTTTTATTCTTGCCTTCACTTCACGTCTTGTTTTGTTTTCTTTTGTGCTGTCTGCTCCTCCTCCTCCTCTTCCGCGTGCATAAAAGAGAGAGAGAGAGAGAGAGAGAGAGAGAGAGAGAGAGAGAGAGAGAGAGAGAGAGAGAGAGAGAGAGAGAGAGAGAGAGAGAGAGAAGAGAAAGAGAAAGAGAAAGAGAAAGAGAGAAGAGAAAGAGAAAGAGAAAGAGAAAGAGAAGAGAAAGAAAGAGAAGAGAAAGAGAAACAGAGAGAAGAGCGAAGAGAATGAAAGAGAAGGGAAGACAGACGGAAGAGTTTCACGAAAGACTCCCGAATCTTCCGCGAAGGAAAGATGGCGCACCATTATTTTATCTCGTGAGTCACTGCGCATCCTCATCAGATAAAGACATTTTCAGATAAACAAAATATACGAAAAACATAGATAAATACACATTTTTCCTCAAAATATCTCGAAGTCTTAGAATAAATAAATACATAAATAAATAAATAATAATAAAAAATGATGGTTTACTTAGACGGAGATGGAAGAAGAGGAAGAGAAAGAGGAAGAAGAAGAAGAGAGGAAGAGGAAGAGGAGGAAGAAGAATAAGAATAAGAATAAGAAGAGCAATACTTTCTAATGCTCAAGAAAAATTAGTCCTGAGGCTTTACGTGAAGTGAAGGTCGAAACATTCTGCAAATGGAAATAAGGAAGAGTTTTCGCGGCTTTCATTCTTTCTTTACCTCTCTCTCTCTCTCTTTCTCTTCCTCTCTGCTTCCCATCCTATCCTTTTCCCTTCCCTCCTCTTTCTCCCTTTCTTTCCTTTCCTCCCTCCCTCCTCACCCTCCCCTTCTTGCTACCCCACGACTCTCTCCCTCTCCCTCTCCTCTACTCCCTCACACCCACCCACTTCCTCTCCCCCATCTCCCTTTCCCTCTCCCTATCCCCTCCCACCTCTCCCCCCCTTCTTCCCTCCCCCCCTCATAAAATGTTCTCCACAAGGCCAATGTTACTGATAACCCGCCCCCCCAACGGAACACTTTGGGCGAGGAGAGAGAGAGAGAGAGAGAGAGAGAGAGAGAGAGAGAGAGAGAGAGAGAGAGAGAGAGAGAGAGAAAAGAGAGGAGAGGCGAGAGAGAGAGAGAAAGTGAGAGAGAGGGGGAGAGAGAGAGAGAGAGTGAGAGGGAGGGGGAGGAGAGAGAGAAAGGAGAGAGAGAGAGAGAGAGAGAGAGAGGAGAGAGAGAGAGAGAGAGAGAGAGAGAGAGAGAGAGAGAGAGAGAGAGAGAGAGAGAGAGAGAGAGAGAGAGAGAGAGAGAGAGAGAGAGAGAGAGAGAGAGGAGAGAGAGAGAGAGAAAAGAGAGGAGAGGAGGAGAGAGAGAGAGAGAGAGAGAGAGGAGAGAGAGAGAGAGAGAGGAGAGAGAGAGAGGGGGGGAGGGAGAGAGGAGAGGGAGAGGGAGAGGGAGAGGGAGAGAGGAGAGAGAGAGAGAGAGAGGAGAGAGAGAGAAAAAAAAAGAGAGAGAAAGCTAGAAAGAGAGAAAGAAAGAAAGAGCGAGAGGAGGGAGCGCCCGCCCGCCCGCAGACACCGCCGCCGCCTTCACCTTAGCGCGGGGCAGAGGAACCAGCCAGGAACGCCGCGTAAAGATAATGTTTATTGGTGGGGGCGTTGGGGGTTGGGGGGCAGGGAGATAGGGGCGACGGAGAGGGGGAAAGGGGGAAAGGGTGACAGGGGGAGGGAGGGGGAAGGGCGAATGGAGGGTTAGGGGAAAGGGTGACAGGGGAAGAGAGGGAAATGGGAGAAGGGAGAAAGAGCGAATGGGGGGTTAGAGGGAAGGGGGGAAAGGGTGACAGGGGGGAGGGAGGGAAAAGGGAGAAGGGAGAAGGGAGAAGGGGCGAATGAGAAGTTAGGGGAGAAGGGGAAATGGAAGAGGAAGATAAAGACTAGGTAGAGGGAAGGGAGAGGGGGAAATGAAAGGGGGAGGGGAAGGGGAGGGGTTAGTGAGGACATCACAACGTCAACCTCCCCCCCCCCCCATCCCCCACCTTTGACACAGAACGTAGTCGCTCAGTCAATAACAAATGATTTTTTCTCTTCTCCTTTTGATAATGGACAAAGGAAGTAACTTTTTACTTTAAAAGATCCATTGAGAGAGGGAGGGAGGGAGGGAGGGAGGGAGGGAGGGAGGGAGGGAAGGAGGGAGGGAGAAGAGAGAAGACAGATATTAAGCGAAGATAGAAATAACGAAAGAGGACAGAGATAAATATAGAAGTCAGAGAGAGAGAAAAAGACAAAAAATAATAACAATAAACAAAAAATAAAAAAATAAAAACAAATAAATAATCGCGAAAAAAGAACAAATCCAAAAACAAAAACAAAAACAAATAAACGAAAAAAAAACAGAGAGAGAGAGAGAGAGAGAGAGAGAGAGAGAGAGAAAAGAAAAGAGAGAGAGAGAGAGAGAGAGAGAGAGAGAGAGAGAGAGAGAGAGAGACAGAACGAGAGAGAAGAGAGAAAACCCTACCCATACCCCCCCTCCCACTCCCTCTGCCACGCCAGGGAAAAGGAAAAGCGAAGCCCCACGAACAGCGCAGCATAAGGTGGCACGACTGGCGGCCTGGCACCATCCATCACCACAGTGCCACAATCGACGCATTCTCATCCTCCTGGCATCGACGACGTGGCACTCCGAGTCGTTAAGCTGCTTCGAGGTGGAAGTGTGACGTCTTCTCCCGAAGGGAATTTATAAATGAAGAGAGAGAGAGAAAAAAGAAAATGATGTGGGAGAAGAAAATGGGGAAGGAGGAGGAGGAGGGAAGAGGGGGTGGAAAAGGTGGAGGACGAGGGAGGAAGAGGAGGAAGAAGGGAGAAGGAGAAGGAGGTGGAGGAGGAAGAGGAGAGGGAAGGTGGAGGTGGAGGAACAGGAAAAGAAAAGAGAAGGAAGAGGAGGAGGAGGAGGAGGAAGAACAGGAGAAGGAGGGAGAAGGTGTAGATGGAGGAGGAGGAACAGGAAAGGAAAGAAGAAGGAGGGGGGAGAGAAAAAAGGAGGAAGACGGAAACAATAATAGAGGAAGAAAAAGGAGGAGAAACGAACGAGAGAAAGGGGAAGGAGGAGAAAACAAAAGAGAGAAAGGAGAGGGAGAAGGAGAAAAGGAAGAAGAAGAAGGAGGAGGAGGAGGAGGAGGAGGAGGAGGAGGAGAAGGAGACGAAGAAGTTAAAAAGATGAGGAAAAAGACGAGTTAGATATAATAGCAAAAAAAAAGTAATAAAAAATAACACCATATCAACATAAATATAAGCTCTGGTAATTAACTGAAACTTAACTCAATATAATACTCCAAACAGTACAATAGTACTGCTACTGCCACTACTACTACTAATAATAATAATAACAATAACAATAACAATAATAACAACAACAATAACAATAGTAATGATAATAACACTAGTAACACTATACCACTTCTACTACTGCTAACAACCACACCGCCACCACCCGCTCCCCGACCGCCACCCGCTCCCCGACCGCCACCCGCCACCCTCGCCAATCCGAAACCCAAACGTAAACAGAGGTACTGCCGAGGGGAAAGGCGAAAGGGGGGGGGGGGTGCACGACCTTCGCTCCGTGACAGGTGAGGGAAAAAGAGCGAGATGGATGAGGAAGAGAGAGGAAGGGAGAGAAGTAGAAGGGAGGGAGGGGATAGGGAGGAGGGAGAGAGGGGAGGGGAAAGGGAGGAGGGAGAGAGGGGAGGGGAAAGGGAGGAGGGAGGGAGGGGAAAAGCTCATTTCAGAGGTTATGAAAAAGCGACAAAAAGCGACAAAAACTGACAAATTCCATGGTACGACTCGGATAGACGTGTGTGTGTGTGTGTGTGTGTGTGTGTGTGTGTGTGTGTGTGTGTGTGTGTGTGTGTGTGTGTGTGTGTGTGTGTGTGTGTGTGTACTTATGTGAGCATTTGTTTCTGCATGAACCTGTGTGCGTGTAGTCGCAGTTGTGTTAAAACTAAACAAATCCATAAATAAGTACACACACACACACACACGATGAATATAGCAGGAAAAGGCTCCCGTTACATGCTTTACATTTTACATTTCCGTTCCACATTTTAACAGCTTATTAACGTCTTCGGAATTCCCCACCCAAATAAATCGCACTTTTTTTTTGTCACAATCACCAGTTCTCGCACAAAACCACCGGCTTATATCTAATCATGCATTCGTTGCAGGACTTATGAAGAAAAAAATATGGAGGAATTAGAACCACGCACACGCACGCACGCACGCTCTCTCTCTCTCAAAGACACCTAATACTTATACACCCATACCCACACGCACATAAACACATACAAAAATACAATTACATCCCCACCCACCCACCTATACTTACACACACACACACACACGCACACGCACGCACCGAGTGATAAACCGAAGACGCAGATGAAGCCGTGGCCCCTTAACACTTGCCTACGCCGCCACACGTGTTGAGGCGCTGGCAGAGTAGCTTGTTCAATAACGTGTTCAATAACGTTTAATACTGTTCAGTAGCGTTACTCTTCTGTTCTGGAACGTTTGTGTCCGTTCAATAATGTTATATATGTCTGTTCAGCAACGTTCTGTACAGTCACTCACACACGCTACGTCACTGTTCAATAACGTTGCAAATGAGCAAGAAACGTGATGAACTGCTGATAATGAATATACTGAATATTATCTAAACAAGAGGATATGTAGGAGGAGGAGGAGGAGGAGGAGCAGAAGAAAACGAAAAAGATGAACAAGAAGAAAGGGAAGAGGAAGAGGAAGAGGAAAAAGAAAAAGGAGAGAAAAAAAGGAAGGAAATCGGGTGATGCAAGACTGATCTTGAGAAAGAGTGTAAGCATGAAAAGCGAGTCGGCGCGAGGTTACGCCAATAGGAGCTAAAAGGTCGAATTCAAATGCAATCACGTGCAAACGCATCGCACACGCACCGCACACATACAAACACACAAACACACACACAGAAACAGACAGACAGACAGACAGACACACAGAGAGAGAAAGAAAGAGAGAGAGAGAGAGAGAGAGAGAGAGAGAGAGAGAGAGAGAGAGAGAGAGAGAGAGGAAAGAGAGAGAGAGAGAGAGAGAGAAGAGAGAGAGAGAGAGAAAGAGAGAGAGAGAGAGAGAGAGAGAGAGAGAAAGAGAGAGAAAGAGAGAGAAACAGACAGACAGACACACACACACACACACACACACACACACTTGAGGGGAGCGGGCCGCCTTAGCGCGAATGTGTCCGCTCAAGGAAGTCATAAAGGCTGTTAAACTCACTACTGTCTGGTTACTTGCGGTTCCTGCGCATCTCGGAATAGAACGAGCTCTGAAAGTACTCAGTTGCTCTCTGTCTGTCTGTCTCTTTTTCCTCTCGTCAGGTTTTTGAAACTTTCTCTCTCTTTCTCTTTTCTCTCTTCCTCTCCCCCACCCCATCCACCTCTCTCTCCCCTCCCCCCCTTTCCCCTCTCCCTTCCATCCCCCCAACCTACCCCCATCCCCCCCCTTTCAACCGCCGTAACGTGTCCGTATCGCGACAAGAACGGGCAATCAAGTGTGTTTTATATGTCAGGCCCAGACGACGAACGAGCCCCACCCCCCTCCCCCCTCCCCCTACACGACAACACGACTCCCACGGCACCGCTTCTTTGGCCGGCATCCGAACGGCCCCTCCCGAGAAACGGGGTTCAAAAAGTGTTCAAATATGTTTTAAAAAGAGGGTTCAAATGTGTTAAAAAATGGGTGTTAGAGTGTCCCAAAAGTGTTTGGAAAAAAAAGTGTTCGAATGTTTCAAACTGGTGTTCGAAAACGTTAAAAAAAGTGTTCGAAAGTGTTCATCCGCAGGGAGGGCTTCCACCACCCGCCCGGCACGCCGTTGCTGTCCCGCGTCTGGGCGTTATATTCACTCGCCGCAAAGACCCTCAAACGAGCGAAAACTGGTTAAAAAATAAACGAATTAATAAAAAAAGGCTAAGAGTCGCCGCGAAATAAGTCGACATTCCCTTAATCAAAAAACGTCTCACAAGGACATCTCCCTTGCAAAATACGCGTTTAAAAGCCGTTAATTAACATCAGAATCGACCCACCAACGTTAACATTAACATCTAGAACGCTGTACGGAAGGTAAATGAACAGGAAATGGCAAGATAAATGATAAATTACGGAGTCAAAGGAAAGCTGAAGTTGGGACGGGAAGGCCTTGGACACTGATTGCACAAGTGGACCGACAGAGCCATCTAGCGGGAGCAGAGGCAGGCCTACAACATGTGCATATTCATACATACACACGAAAAAACAAACACACGAAAGAAAGTAAAAAAAAAATAAAAATAAAAAATAAATAAAAAATAAATAAATAAATAAACAAATAAAATAGATACATATACAGACAAACACACAGATATATACATACATATACATAAACACGACAAACAAATCACTCACTCACTCACTCACTCACTCACTCACTCCCTCTCTCTCTCTCTCTCTCACACACACACACACACACACACAAAGAAAAAGCACGAGCCAGGCCGCGCAAGAGGTCGCCTACACAACAACGGACTGACAATCGCGGAAGTGTGCCTGCCTCCTCGAATCTTAGAAGCCTGGGCATGACAGTTCGCATAAACATGACAGACACACTTAGAGAAGAGACAAGGAGGGAGAGGAAGGGGAGGAAGCGGAGGAGGGAAGTAGGGGGGGAGGAAGGGGAGGAAGCGGAGGAGGGAAGTAGGGGAAGGAGGAAGGAAGGAGGGGAGAGGAGTGGGATGGAGGGAAGGAGGAGGAAGGAGAAGAAGAAGGGGGAGTGAAGGAGGGGGAGAGGGAGGGAGGGAGAGAGAGAGAGAGAAGGAGAGAGAAAGAGAAAGAGAGAGAAGGAGAGAGAAAGAGAAAGAGAAAGAGAGAGAAAGAGAAAGAAAGAAAGAGAGAAAGAAAGAAAGAGAGAAAGAGGGAGAAAGAAAGAGAAAGAGAGAGAGAGAAAGAAAAAGAGAGAGAAAGCAATAAAGAGAGAAAAAAACGAGAAAGAGAGAGCGAAAGAGACAGACAAACAGAGAGAGCGTGTATGTTTGTACTGACTAGGTGCCAATATGCACGTACCCTGATTGGGCTTAGGTTAATCTGATACTGGAAGAAGGAACGCCAACACCAACAACGCCAAAAATGCGTAGAAAAGAGGAGGAGAAGGAGGAGGAGGAGGAGGAGGAGGAGGAGGAGAA
Organism: Penaeus monodon; assembly: GCF_015228065.2. Lineage (NCBI taxonomy): Eukaryota > Metazoa > Arthropoda > Malacostraca > Decapoda > Penaeidae > Penaeus > Penaeus monodon. Next base: position 21,005,927 of record NC_051423.1, on the reverse strand, counting down.
GGAGGAGGAGGAAGAAAAAGAAGAAGAAATGAGAAATCATCATCACATTTCATATCGGAAAATGAGACCTCACTTTGTCCAACCAGTATCATTTAAAGAAACGCGTTTCATAAAATAGTCACGATAATAGAAAAAGAAAAAAGAAAGAAAAAGAAGAAGAAGAAGAAGAAGAAGAAAAGGTCACCGGGATCTGAACAATGAGGACAAACCGCAACTACTGACATATCATAATTTCCCTAAAGATAGATAGAGAGAGAGAGAGAGAGAGAGAGAGAGAGAGAGAGAGAGAGAGAGAGAGAGAGAGAGAGAGAGAGAGAGAGAGAGAGAGAGAGAGAGAGAGAAGAGAAGAGAAGAGAGAAGAGAGAAGAGACGGAAAGAGAAAAGAGAAGAGAAGAAGAGCAAGAACACACACACACACACAGACTCTCTCACACCACACAGACACGGCAATGCCCGTCAGCATACGATAAATACCCGAACAAAACTGCCGATTCACTTTCGAAACGCACGCAGTCACGAAGATGACTTGCCGTTCGCCAACTCGCACACGAAGTAGAACACGTAATTCCGAGACTTTATTCATTACGTAATACTAAAAGAAAATGAAAGAGAAAAGAAAAGAAAAAACCCAGAATAAGAAAACAAACAAAAACAAATAAACACAATGACAAACACACACACACAAGAAAAAAAACAACAAGAAAATATCCAAGACAAAGGGGACAAGCACACCCACTTAACTGATTGAACCGGGACATGTGTGCACGCCCTTTTTTCAGCCGCCGCCCGATGTTCAAGGGTCATGTGAACACCTCACGTGAACGCCTCATGTGAACGCCTCACGTGAACACCTCATGTGAACATCTCATGCGAACGCCTCATGTGAACACCTCATGTAAACACCTCATGTAAACACCTCATGTGAACGCCTCATGTGAACACCTCATGTGAACGCCTCGACCAATCGACACTACTCGACGAGGCTTTGCACACGCGAACACTGCCAATCACCGGGCAGAAAGTCACTCGACTGACAATCAAGGACAGGGACACGGGCGCCGATCAGGATAAAAGAAAATTAATTCTAAAAAAAAACGGAGAAAAAATATCTGCCGTCACTAAACACGCACGTACGAACACACACAGTAAGAGGGTGGGGGGAGGGAGGGGGAGAGGGAAGAGCGAGAGAGAAAAAGAGAGAGAAGAGAGGGGAAAGAAGAGAGGAGAGAGAAGAGAGGGGAAAGAAGAGAGGAGAGAGGAGAGAGAAGAGAGAAGAGAGGGGAGAGAAGAGAGAAGAGAGGGTATTGAGGACATGGGCAGATCCTATTGCGAGCCGGTGGTTATGCCATAACCCCCCCCCCCCCACCATCACCACCACCACCACCGCATCATACAGTGACACTACCATCCCTCCCCCTCCACCCTTACCCCCCCACCCATCACCTCTTTCCCTCCCTCTCCCCTCACTTCTCCCTCCTTTCCCTCCCTCCCTCCCTAACCTCTTCCACAAACCCACCCACCTGACTCTACTGCCCACTCCCTGCATCAACTACCCCCCCCCCCCCGCCTACCCCACTTGACCTCTTACCTCACTGCCCACCTCACTACCCTGCCTCTTCCCCCACACCCACCCAGCAACCCACCCTCACCCTTCACAACCCACCCTCACCCCTCACAACCCACCCTCACCCCTCGCAACACACCTTGCAGCCCACCCTACACCCTCCATCCACCCAACCCACCCACACACACCCTTTCGCCACGCCCATCCCCTTTCGCCACGCCCACCCCTCTCGGCTCCGGCCGTGATTCACCAGGTGGGCCCGTTCTCCTCGGCGGTCGGGTCGGGTCGGAACCCGACGCGTGGGAAAGGGGAGCGAGCAAGGCATCGGGATCACATGGCGGTCGTGTCGGGTACGGGGGGTGGAGGTGCAGAAAGGGAGAGAGAGAAAGAGAAAGAAAGAGAAAGAGAGAGAAAGAAAGAGAAAGAAGAGAAAGAGAAAAAGGGGGAGAGAGAGAAAAAAAGGGGAGAGAGAAAGAGAAAAAGGGGGAGAGAGAAAGAGGGGAAAAAGGGGGAGAGAGAAATAGAGAAAAAGGGGGAGAGAAAAAAAAGGGGGGAGAAATAGAGAAATAGGGAGAGAGAGAGAGAGAGAGAGAGAGAGAGAGAGAGAGAGAGAGAGAGAGAGAGAGAGAGAGAGAGAGAGAGAGAGAGAGAGAGAGAGAGAGAGAGAGAGAGAGAAGAATCAGAATGGGAGAAAAAAAGAAAGAAAGAGAGAGCAAGAGAGAGAGAAAAAACTTGAGAAAAAAGAGAAAGAAAGAAAGAGAGAGAGAAAGAGTATGTCACTCAGATGATGAGTAATGTGCGCCTCGGCTTCTGACCTCAAGATGATGCGCAGTGACGAAGCACCCCCCCCCCCCACCCACCCAACCACCACCACCACCTCCCCGCCACATTCTCCTCCTCCTCCTTGACGCTTTAATTCTTGTCCTCCTTGTTTCTCCTGTCTTCCCTTCTCCTCTCATTCCATTCCATTCGTCTCCTATCTTCTTCCTTTCCCCTTTTCACTTTAATCTCTCTCTCTCTCTATCTATATATCTATCTCTCTTCTATCCTCCCTCCTCCTTTCAACCATTCTAACTCCCCTCTTCCTCCTCCTCTGTTTCTCCCGTCTTCTCCTCTCTTCTTTTTTTTTTCTTCTTTTTCTCCTCCCCCCCGCCTCCTGCTTCCCCCCCACCAACTCCTATTCCATCCTCTCCTCTTCCTCTCCTGCCTTCTCTCCCCACCTCTTCCTCTTCATCTCCCACGTTCCCCTCTCCCCTCTCTTCTCTCTCTCCTTCTCTCTTTTCATCTCTTCCATCGTCTCTCCTCCTCCTCCATCTCCTCGTCTCCTACGGTCTCCTTTCCCATCTCTCTCCTCCTACCTTCTCCTTCTCCTCCTACTCCTCCTCCTACCTTCTCCTGCTCCTCCTCCTCCTACCTTCTCTCTCTCCTCCTCCTCCTCCTATCTTCTCTCTCCTCCTCCTCCACCTATCCTCTTCTCTCTCCTCCTCCTCCTACCTTCTCCTCTTCCTCCTCCTCCTCCTCCTAATATCTCCTCTCTCCTTCTCCTCCTCCTCCGCTTGCATTCACCCCGTCAGTCACTTACGGCCACTCACGGCGTCCTGCGCCATGCAACACAACCTTGCAAGCTCCCATTCACAACATTGAAACAGATGTCAACTTACTTTCTCAAATTACAACTATAACTATAATGTACAACGGGCGCTATGGTTGATGATGATGACGACTGGTGATGATGGTGATGACTGATGAAAAATAACTAAATAAGTAAATAAATGAAAAAAAAAAAAAAAAACTAATAATAATAATAATAATAATAATAATAATAATAATGATAATAATAATAATAATGATGATAATAATAATAATAATAATAATAATAATAATAATAATAATAATAATAACAACAACAACAATAATAAATGCCACTTTCAGACTAATCGGACAGTCGATTTTGGTCGCACTGCACCAATTTTTTGAATGGGATTATAACCCCGTTTTCTGTGGGACAAACTGTCTACACGACCAGATTTATGACGAAAAAAAAAAAATAAAGCTATATAGAAAATAAAATATAATCTTTCGATTCTTTTCCCCGAGAATAAAAAAAGAAAGAAAAAAGTTGGAAACGAGAAAGAAAAAAAAAAAATCGGCACGGCCAGTTGGCATATCTTGTTACCATCAACATGGCACAGGACATTGACGGTTGCAGGACACTCTTTAACGTCGCCATAACGGGGCACTCCGGGGCATTTGTGGAGTCGTGCCCCTTCCTATCCCAAAGAACCACCACAACGACCAGCCTCATCAAGGAAATCAGCATCATTTACCATCACTCCACGTCTATCGGTTCCTTCACGACCTCCCCTCAACCTCAAAAGGGGGAGGGACAACGCATGTGCAGAAAAGTAAATAGATTTTTTTTTGTTTTCGTTTTTAATGTCTTTGCTTAGGGTTTCAGAGGCTCCCTTGTGTGTCTAAGTAAGCAGGCAAGAAGCTAACAGGACCCTCGCCTGGCCTTTTACCATCACCAAATTTCCCGTGACGTCATGCAAATACGTTACGACTTTCTTGTCACGGGCACAGGCGAATATTCTTTGGTTGTTTACACACTAGGAATACATATCTAACCGCCACACATACATACATACATACACAATAAGTAAACACCTAGCAGTATACAACAGATACAAATGGATACACCCACAGCTACACACACCCACACACCTACACCCTGAAAGCCACAGACACAGACACACACAGACACACCGACACGCACACACCTACCCCTACCCCCCAAAGCCAAGACACAGACACAGACACACACACACACACAGTACCCCAACCTTGAACGGGGACCCCACGGACCACGAGCTACTGCAACCACAACAAGAAGCAAATCCCAACAGGACCCCGACCAGCTGATGTGGGCACCAGTGTCAGCCAGCGCCCCACTGTACCCCCCTCCTCCCCCGAACCCAACCGTACCCTACCCCACCCCGCCCCGCCCTGCCCTGTTAACGGTCGCCCTCCTCTTCCTCGCTCGTCCTGCCTTTTAACAGTCGTTTTCTCTCTCTCTCTCTCTCTCTCTCTCTCTCTCTCTCTCTCTCTCTCTCTCTCTCTCTCTCTCTCTCTCTCTCTCCTTTTTTTCTTCTGCCTTCATGACTTTACCACAGAGATGTGACGCCAGGGAGAGAGTGATGGAGAGGAAGACAAAGAGGGATGAATGGGTAGATAGATAAGCAGATAGATACACAGGATAGATTGATTAGACAGACGAGTAAATAAATAAACAAACAGATACAGACAGGGAAGAAAAGAAAGAGAAATAGTGAGAAACGAAAAGCAAGGGAAAATAAAATCATACAAACAGGAATAAAAGACAAAACAAGAACGCCAGAAAAAAAAAAACGAATAGAAAACAATATATATATATAAAATAAATAAATAAATAAATAAATAAAAATCAAAGGTCAATTCATGAAGGACTTCCCCCCTCCCCCCTGTTTACGACTGGGAGCCAGCGCCAGCCTCCCTCAGGACAGGTGCACGCTGAAGATCAATACGGCATACCTGTCCCGGTGTCAGGTGCCACAGGTGGACACCCGCGCTTACCTCTGTTGCCACGCCCTCCCCCCTGTCTCACCCCACCTCCTACTCACCTCCTTCTACGTGTGGAATCTTGGAATCCAAACTCCTTATCTTTCAATCTCTCTCAAAATCTGTTTTTGTTTCTCTCTCTCTCTCTCTCTCTCTCTCTCTCTCTCTCTCTCTCTCTCTCTCTCCTCCTGCTGCTATCCACCTCTCTCTCGCTCTCTCTTTCTCTCTCTATTATAGACACTGGTCTCGTCTTTGGCATGCTTAGTGATTATATATATATATATATATATATATATATATATATATATATATATATACATACATATATATATATACATACATATATATATATACATACATATATATATATACATACATATATATATATACATACATATATATATATACATACATATATATATATACATACATATATATATTATACATACATATATATATTATACATACATATATATATTATATATACATACATATATATATACATACATATAATATATATACACATACATATACATATACATAACATAATATATACATATATATATATACACATACATATATATATACATATACATATATATATACATATATATATACACATATATATACATATATATATATACATATACATATATATATACACATATACATATACATATATATACACATATACATATACATATACATATATATATATATATTTTTTTTTTTTTTTTTTACCAGCCAGATGATATTTTAATACAGTGACAATAACACAAGTCTTCGTGAATCTATATAACACTAATGTTTGACTGGCAGCCCTCTTCACAAACAGAAGCAAAAGCCAGTTTGGACAGATGCTTTGGCATCTTACCCTGGCTGTCTGTAGGGCATGTACACTGTTCTGTAAATAAATGTTATCAAATCAAATCTCTCTTACTCTCTCTCTCTCTTCCCTGCTATCCCCACCTCTCTCTCTCTCTCTCTCTCTCTCTCTCTCTTTCTCGCCTGCCCCAACCTCCCTCAACCTCATCCTTCCCCCCAACCCCTTCCTCCCTCCCTCCCTCCCTCTCTTTCTTTCTCTCCATCACCGCCTCTTCCTCCATCTGCACAGTCCACGTGGCATGACTGACAAGCATAGTAAACTAAATTGGTAAATTGGTGACATCATTCATGCCATCAATGTTTGCTAGGAGGGAAGGAGAAAAAAACGAGAAAAAACGAGAGAGAGAGAAAGAGAAAGAACGAGAAAGAGAAAGAGAGAGAGACAAAGAAAAAAAGAGAAAGAGAGAGAGACAAAGAAAGAAAGAGAAAGAGAGAGAGACAAAGAAAAAAAGAGAAAGAGAGAGAGACAAAGAAAGAAAGAGAAAGACAGAGATACAGAGATAGAGAGAGGGGGGAGGGGAGAGAGAACGAGTGAATAACAAAAGAAAGAGCAAAGACGAGCGGAGAGAGATCCCTCGCGAGGGGACACGAGAGACAAAGCAATAACACGTGTCCAGTTAACGTGAGGGGAGAGTGTGTGCACCCTTAACCCCCCCCCCCTTCTCCGATCGCCACCCTTCTAGGATTCCAAAACTGTGATCCTCTCGAAGCTAGCGTGTTTTCTTTTTCCTTCTTTTCCTCCTCCTCTTCTTCTCCTTTGAAATGAAAGAGAATTCTGGCTCCCTCTTTCTATCCCCCTTTTCCTCTCTTATATTTATTCTTCCCCCCCCCCCTCTCTCTCTCTCTCTCTCTCTCTCTCTCTCTCTCTCTCTCTCTCTCTCTCTCCTCTTTTCTATTCCTACCTTCCTACTCTTTCATTTTTTTAATGCAACAAACCCTCTCTTCTCTTCCTCCACCTCCCTTCTCCTCCTCTCCTTTCCCTTTCTTTCTCCTCCTGACGTAAGAAAGACCCTGGAATCACAATAATCGCAAACTGGAGCCAATTTTTAACAGGAGTGTCAGCGGCAGCTCAAGAGGGGAGGGGGGAGGGGGGGAGGGGGGGAGGGGAGATTACCAGGCGTTGTCATTCAAGAGTCAATCAAGAGTCTTTTGGGACTGAGGGAGGGAGGGAGGGAGGATGTGTGGGAGGGGGAGAAGCAAAAATGCATTTTGGATCTTGATTGGGAGAGAGAGAGAGAGAGAGAGAGAGAGAGAGAGAGAGAGAGAGAGAGGAGAGAGAGAGAGAGAGAGAGAGAGAGAGAGAGAGAGAGAGAGAGAGAGAGAGAGAGAGAGAGAGAGAGAGAGAGAGAGAGAGAGAAATCGTTACCTTTTTAGATGAATGTTAACGAATCGTGGTACGGCAGAGAGTTGTGAGTGAGTGAGCGAGCGCTTGAGTTATCGCAAATGCAAAGAAATGTTCGTACTTTCCACCGACAAAAAACAAGAGAAAATAAATAAATAAATAAATAAATAAATAAACCGAATAAATAACGAATCATTCTACACGCCTATTCCACTTTGCCAAAAGCCAATTCATTCAAAACCAACGAAATACCTTCCCATTCCCAGCCTCCACTTTAGGCCATCAATATCACAACGCAATTATTTTGAAAAAATCAGGCCTAATATTCCGCCCACGGATTTTTATTTCTATTACCCCTTTTATATCATGATTAATTCACTCACCTCTATCCGTTTTCAATTAAAAAATGGAGAGCGAGAGAGAGGGAGAGGGGGAGAGAGAGAGAGAGAGAGAGAGAGAGAGAGAGAGAGAGAGAAGAGAGAGAGAGAGAGAAGAGAGAGAAAGAGAGAAAGAGGGAGAGAGAGAAAGAGAGAGAGAGAGAAAGAGGGAGAGAGAGAAAGAGAGAGAGAGAGAGAGAGAGAGAGAGAGAGAGAGAGAGAGAGAGAGAGAAGACAGGCGAGTTAATTATGCATTTATTCAGATCTGGATTTCAGGAAGAGTATAGCCATTTAATTTAGTTCAAAGGGTTAATGTTGTGAGAGGGTAACGAGGAGGAAGAGGGTGGGGGGTGGGGGGTAAAGAGGGAAAGGGAAAGTAGGGAGGGGAAAGAAGAGGGAAGGAGAGAAGGAAGGGAGAGAGAGAGAGAGAGAGAAAGAGAGAGAGAGAAAGAGAGAGAGAGAGAGAGAGAAGGAGAAAGGGAGAAAGGGAGAGAGGAGGAGGAGGAGGAAGAGAGAAAGAAAGAAAGAAAGAAAGAGAAGGAGAAAAAGAGAGAGATAGAAAGGGAAAGAAAAATAAATTAAAAAGGTTATTCCACCCATATATATTGCTCCAGCTCCAGCATCTCATCAACAAGAAATTCCCTAAAAAAAACATCAAAAGCTCGGGATGCACAATAAAAAATAACAAAGAAATAAAAGTGGGTCAATGCTTTCAAGTCTTTTTTTTTCTTCTTCTCTATTCTTTTCCATCTCTTTATGCCGCTTTTTCCCTCCCACGACCTTATTCCTATTCTGTCCTCTCACTCTCTCCCACAGGTCACTCTTCCTCTCTCTCTCTCTCTCTCTCTCTCTCTCTCTCTCTCTCTCTCTCTCTCTCTCTCTCTCACACACACACAAAAAAAAAAAAAAAAAAAAAAAAAAACAACACACACACACACAAAAAAAAAACACACACACACACACACACACACACACAACCTCGAATTCTCACCTCCCGCATCAGCTGACTCGCCGGGCGTCAAGGTCAGCTGCGAGACATACCTATAAAGGGAGAAAAGAAAAGAAAACGTTAATAAACAGACGTAGAAAGTAAAGGGGAAAAAAACGGACGTGTGGCTCCTTAATATAAACTAAATGAGTAATTATACATTGCGACATTGTATCAAATACATAATCAATTACACTGCAACGTTGCATATACATTCTGTTGCAACTAGCATATACATAAATACTAAAACAATATATCTATTTGTTTCGTTTTTTTCGCTGCTAAACAAAACGAAATTCAATCAAACAATAACTGCAAACAAACAAACAAACAAACAAAGGCCTTAAAAGCAAGCAAGTACAAGACCACAAACAAAACCAATAAGATTAAATGAATAAATAAACAAATACACATTAATTAACTACATGAATAAATCAAGCTTAGCAGATTCGACCACGGCAAGTAAAGCACTATCATCCCCCAGAATGGCTTCCTCCTGCTCCAAAATGGTCGAAATTTGTATCCAGAATCACTGTCCGTGCCGCCGTAAGGAAAAAAAAAAGTCGGCTTTTTGGGATTCTTTTTTTTAAACTCTTTAATAACGGCTTTATCTATCCACGATAGATAGGAAGAAAAATAACGACAAATATAACAACAATAACGGCAAATGAACAACAATAACAGATCAACAACAACAAAGGTAGCAACTGCAACAAATCAAATCCTCACACACACAAAAAAAAGGTTAAGAAAAGTGTCACAAACACAGACAAAAAATGACGCGAACATCTCCCTAGCAGCAAATTGCAAAAGAGGACGTGCATGCAGCCCTTTGCAACAGACGCTCTCGACTTATAAAGACAGCATCGTGTACGTGCGAAGGTCACACTCGGTCTCTCGGTCTCTCTCGGTTTCTCCCTCTCTTTCGCTCTTTCATCTCTCTCTCTGTCTCTCTCTATCACCTCCCCTCCCTCTCTCTCTCTTTCTATGACCCTCTCGCTCTCGCTCTCGCTCTCTCTCTCTCTCTCTTTCTATCAACCCCCCCCCCCCGCTCTCTCTTTCTCTTTCTATCATCCCCCCCTCTCTCTCTCTTTGTATCATCCTCTCTCTCTCTCTCTCTCTCTCTCTATATATATATATATATATATATATATATATATATATATATATATATATATATATATCCCTCTCTATCTCTCCCTCCCATTCTCCCCCCTTCCTTCTTTCTTTCTTTCTTTCTTTCTCTCTCTTTCTTTTCTTTCTCTCTCTCTATCTCTCCCTCCCTCTCTCAAAATAGACTGCCTCATCTTGACCTCACACCCGATCTGTACCTTTCGAGATAATGCTGACTGTCGGTGCTGACAATGCTTGCTATCGGAGAGAGGGAGTGTCGGGGATTAATGCCGGGTCTTTCGATCTCTCTTCCTCTTCCTCTTTCTCCAACACCGTCACGCATATACGTATGCACACACAAACACGATTACACGCATGTACACGCACGCATACATATGTTGACGAGCGCAAACGCATACAAACAAGCACTGGCAGGCGCATACACACACACACACACAGCTCAAAATCCCGCCATTCCTCGTATTCGCCGCCAGCCCTTCAATAATCGAGGAATTTCGCGAATCCCTCTCACTTTACCTAGGTTTGACGACCACTTTTCACACCGCGGGGGGGAGGGGGGGAAGGGGGAAAGGGGGGGAGGGATACAGCCGAGATAGGCCTATATCCGGATCGGCATGTGAATCCCCTCCTCCAACCCCTACCCACGTTTTGCATGGCCCCCTTACCTCTCCCCTCTATTCCCCCCACTAAGCGTTGACATCCGTCCCCCTACCCCCCTTTTCACCTCCCCTCCCCTCCCCAACCGAAGACGTGATGTCCACACTAATCCCCTTCTCCTCCCCCCCCCTCCCCTTCCCCATCCCCCATTAATATGCTCTCCACCAATCCCCTTTCGTCTTCCACCACCCCTCCCCTCCTCCTCCCTCTTCCCTCCCTCTCCTCCCCTCCCCCATCCACCCAACGGTCGCCGCCACCAATCGCAAACCACCTTCGAAGCAAATAAATGAAAACAAATAAATAAATAAATAAATAAACAAATAAACAATAGAGAAAAAAGGCCTAATCTGTCAAGAGATCATTCGCGGGGCAATAAAGCGCTAAGCCGACGGAGACCGTTGGCACAGGATCGCCAAGAATCGCCAAACGGGAGACGATATCGACGGTGGGCGAGGGGGGGGGGAGGGAGGAGGGGAGAGGGGAGGGGAAGAGAAAGGGAGGGGAAAAGGGGAAAGGAGAAAGGGAGGGAGAGGGGAAAGGGAGAGGGGAATGGCGATGCAACAGGGAGATAACAGATTCTTAGGCATCGCCTGAGGAGAAGGGGGAAGGAGAGGAAAAGGTGGACGGGGAAGAGAAAGAGAAAGAGGAGAGGAGGGAGAGGTAAGGGGAAGAGGGGAAGAGGGGAGGAAGGAGAGGGGGACATGAAGTGGAAAAGGAGGAAGAGGAGAAAGAAAAAGTTGAAAAAGAAGAAAAAGAATAATAATAAAAAAAAAGACGAGGAACAAAAGGAACCAGAGTAAAAAAAAAAAATAAGAATAAGAATAAGGAAGAAGAAAGACAGAATAGCAAAACAGGAGAAGAGGAGGAGGAAGAAGAGATTAATCCGCCCGCACCATAAGTAGGCCCTCAATAGCCTCACTAAAACCCGAAACTACTAGCATTAAAAATTCACGAGGGATGAACAGAGACCAGTAATAGCAAGCTAGCGGGCAATAGCCAGCGCCTAAAAATGGAGAACAGGGCAGTGTGTGTGTGTGTGTGTGTGTGTGTGTGTGTGTGTGTGTGTGTGTGTGTGTGTGTGTGAATATGAATGAGTGAGTGTGAATGCAACATGAGCAACATAAAAAAAACAGCATGCAACCATAATTCCTTTAAAATCTAATCCTCCTAACACCTTTCAAAAAAGCCCTTTCATATTCATTCAATTTTCCCTTTCTTTCCTTTTCTTTTCTTCTTATTTTTCCTTTCTTTCCTCCTCTGACAAGGATGACCTCTCGGGTGACCTGCCGCAAGAGTGACACAGATTCCGGAAGCTGTGTCACGTCGCATGCCGAGGAGCCGGCGGCAGTCACGCTCCTGTCATGTCCAGCTTGACCTCTCCGTCGCACACACCCGCACGCAGGCACGCACGCACGCACACACACACACACACACACACAGCATCCCTTACTCTTCCTTGCCACGTGCAGAGAGAGAGAGAGAGAGAGAGAGAGAGAGAGAGAGAGAGAGAGAGAGAGAGAACAAAGGGAGAGAAAGAAAGAGAGAGAGAGAGAGAGGAGAGGAGAGAGAAAAAGGGAGAGAAAGAAAAGAAGAGAGAAGAGAGAGAGAAGAGAGAGAGAGAGAGAGGGAAAAGAAGAGAGAGAGAAGAGATAGAGGAGAGAGAGAGAGAGAGAGGGAGAGGGAGAGAGAGAGAGAGAGAGAGAGAGAGAGAGAGAGGGAGAGAGAGAGAGAGGGGGAGAGAGAGAAGAGAAGAGAGAGAGAGGAGAGAGAGAGAGAGAAGGAGAGAGAAGAGAGAGAGAGAGAGAGAGACAAAGGGAGAGAAAGAAGAGAGAGAGAGAACAAAGGGAGAGAAAGAAAGAGAGGAGAGAGAGAAGAGAGAGAAGAGAGAGAGAGAGAGAGAGAGACAAGAGAGAGAGAGAGAGAAGGAGAGAGAAGAGAAAGAGAAAGAGAAAAAAAGAGAAATAGAAAAAGACAAACAAACAGAGAAAGAGAGAGAAATACAACGAAAGATACAAAGCATGACAGAACAAAAGAAAGAACGGAACAAAGAAAGCAAAAGCAAAAGCAAACCCGAGAAAGAGAGTGATGCTGCGGCCTTTGCATCTCCGAGTCTCCAAAATGCGGGCTGCCTGTAGTAAACTCATCCTTTGAAATAATAATAATCCGTGTCTGCGTAACCCGTTTTTCTTTTCCTTTCTGTTACTTTTTTTTTTATTCTTCTATGTCCGTCTGTTTTTCGTCTATCTTTACCTTTCTTTTCGTTATTTCTCTTCTTCACGTTCTCTCTCTCTCTCTCACTCTCTCTCCCTCAATTAGTCTATCCGTCCGCGTGTCTGTCCGTCTTCCCTTCCCATATACACACAAGCACAAGTCCTTTCACCAGAATCCCATAAACACCTAATAATATTCGAACTGTTAGCAAAAAAAAAAAAAAAAAAAAAAAAAAAAAAAAAGTAAAAAAGAAAATAACAATAAAAAAAATAAATAAAAAAAAAAAAAACACCAAAAAGTATCATCACATTCCAAAAAAAATATATTTTATTTCAAACATATTTTTTCCCGCCAACATCAATATTTACATCAAGGCTCCCTCTCTGCATGCAAGCGAAGGTGACAGGAAATATGCGCATCTTTTTCTTTTTTTTTTTCTTTATTTCATCATTATCATCCTTTCCAAAGCTCAGTTAGCAAAATAAAGCAAGAAAATACGTTAAAGCAACGAAAGGGGAGTAAAATAAATCAACAATTCAAGCCAAATTAAGTACGAGAAGAAAACCAATCGCCAAAGACAAGACCCCCCAAAAAATCAACCAAAAATCTCGATCCAACAACCGCACAAAATTTGGCAAAAGTCACACACTCACTCACACAAAAAAAATAATAATAACAATAAAAATAAATAATACACACACACACACACACACACACACACACACACACACACACACACACACACACACACACACACACACACACACACACACACACAACACACACACACACACATCGCGCCACGTACAAACGCTGACGAGTTCAGCAGAGCGGCGGTTCAGCTTTAAATCCAACCGCCATGCTGCGATGACGTCATCTGCCAATACCCTGGGCGAACAGGCCATTATAAACAAGCCACGCCCCCCCCCCCCCCGTCCCTTTCACTCACGGGAGCGCGAGACGATATGGATGCGGTTGAAATTGCGTCACGTAAAAAATCGAAAACCAAACGTTGTACTGAAATTTTCTATACTGAACCTTGTATAATGAGAAGAAAACGGAAAAGTAAAGGAGGAGGAATGGGGGGAGGGAGAGGGGAGAGGGGGGAGGGAGGGAGGGAGGGAGAGAAAGCAGAAAGAGAGAGAAGAGGAAAGGACAGGATAGATATAGCTGTGAAACGAGAAAAAAAAAAAACAAGAAAAGAAAGAAACAAGGACGAGGAAAAAAACAGGCCAAAAAAAAGAAAGAAAAAGACAAACACTCCTACTTTTCAAACCCGGTCCCCAAACACGTCACAAACACGTCGACCAATCAGCGTCAGCCCCCATGATAAGCCACGCCCCCTCTACCGCCCATCCTAAGTTAACGTTCTTCAGACCACTTATCTTGCAACAAACAGTTCACGCATTCATAGACACGCCGTATACCAAGGTCTAGATAGCAATATTTGGACCTTGTTGCATACCAGAGCAACGTTTCTTTGCGAAATTTCAATAATGTTCAATAATGTTTGGTTCAGACCCTTTTTTTTTAACAGAAGGATGGAATTTATATTGATCAATTTGATTACTTTAATAGGGGGGAAAAACACATCATCATAACATCATTTATTAATAACTCTCTACGATTTCATCTCCCAAACCACCATTTCCCATCACTCAAATACATATACATTCAAACAAGTCTTTTCCCCCCCACTTGTATAACATTTATTTATTTTTTTATTTATTTTTTTATTTTTTTTTTTTTTTTACGATTTCCTCTCGTGTATCACCACAGAAAATTAATTGATTAATTACCAACACGTATATTTCATCTTCGTCACAGACACGCCCCCACAGCAACAAAGAGGCAACCCAGGCAAAGGGCCGAACAAGCCACTCCATTTTCGGGTTGAGAAAACCACGCAGTTTATGAAACAAGAAGGAGAAGGAGAAGGAGGAGGAGGAGAAGGAAGAGAAAGAAGAAGAGGTGAAGAAGGAAGAGACGGAAGAGAAGGAGGAGTAGGAGTAGGAGTAGGAGAAGAAATGAAAACTGAGAAGGGAGAGGAGAAAAAAAACTGAGGAGACAAAGAAAGAAAACTGGTGATGAGGAGGCGAACAGGAAAAAATTGAGAACAAGAAGGAGAAGGAAGAAACAACGGAAGAAGAAAAGGAAAAACAAGAAGCAGGAGGAAGCAACAGAAGAAGAGGATGAAAAAAAAGTGAAGTAAAGCAGAGGAACTGAAAACTATAGTAAAGTAAAGGAAGAAGAAGAGAAGGCAAATGAAAAGGAGAAGAAATAGAAGAAGATAGTTAACACTAAGCCAGTATATGACGGTGAGATCAGCAGGAACGTGACTTCTCGGTGAACATGGGCGTGTGGGTGGTGTGGGGGGGGGGGGGGTGAGGGTAGGGGGGGGGGGAGGGGGAGGAGGAGGAGGAGGAGGAGGGAGGAGGGGGGAGGAGGAGGAGGAAGGGGGTAGGGAGAGAACGAGAAAAGGAGAAGGAGGAGGGAGGAGAGAGGGAGGGAGAGAACGAGAAAAAGGAGAAGGAGCAGGGAGGAAGGAGGAACGAGAGAGGGAGGAGGAGGAGGAGGAGGAAGGAGAGAAGGAGGAGGATGAGGAGGAGGAGGGAGGAAGGAGGAAGAAGAGAAGGAGGAGGAGAAGAGGAGCGACTGGCGGGGGTGAAGGTGAGGGGGAAGAAATAGACAAAGACGGAAAGGTATGCCATATCATTCCCTCTCCAAGGAATGCCACCACCACCTTCGCCTCGATTCCTCCCCCCCCCTCCCTCCCCCTCTTCACGGATTACTCAACCTCCTTATCCCTCCCCATTCCATCACTCACTCAGGATTACTCACGCCCCCCTCCCCCCTCCCCCTCTTTCTTTTCCTCCTCCTTACCCGGTGCCAAACTTCAGAAGTTCTAGGAGGGCACCGGAAGGATCCAAAGACCGAGTGCCAGACGGAGACTACTCTCTCTCTCTCTCTCTCTCTCTCTCTCTCTCTCTCTCTCTCTCTCCTTTTCTCTCTCTCCTCTCTCTCTCTCTCCTCTCTCCGTATTTATCAAAAAAAAAAAAAAAAAAAAAAATAATATATATATATATGTATTATATATATAATATATAATATATATATATATTATATTATATAAAATATATATATCATATATATATAATATATATATTAAAATATCATATATATATATATATTATATATATATAATATATATATATAATATATATATATAATCATATATATATATATTATATATATATATATATATATCATTTATATATATATATCATATAAAATAAAATTATAATATATATATAAATTTTATATATATCATATATTATATATATATTTATATATAATATATTTTATTTTAAAATATATTATATTCATTTTTATATTATACATATACGTCTAAATCTATATCTCTCTTAATATATATAAAAACCTCAATCGACGAAAATACGGGCAAAAAGATCCAGGAATTAGTGAAGTTATTTCCGCCTCCGGAATATCCCACGCTAATTACGTACGCGAGAGCTATGCCAAATATTCTGTGGATTTGATGCAGAGAGAGAGAGAGAGAGAGAGAGAGAGAGAGAGAGAGGAGAGAGAGAGAGAGAGAGAGAGAGAGAGGGGGGGGGGGAGGGGAGAGAAGAGAGGAGAGAGAGGAGGAGAGAGAGAGAGAGAGAGAGAGAGAGAGCGAGGAAGAGAGAGAGAGAGAGAGGGGGGGGAAGAGAGAGAGAGAGAGGGGGGAGAGAGAGAGAGAGAGAGAGAGAGAGAGAGAGAGAGAAAAGAAAGAAAGAAAGAGAAAGAAAGAGAGAGAGAAAGGAAGAAAGAGAGAGAGAAAAGAAAAGAAAAAAGGCAGAAAAACAGCGACCACGAGAGGCTACCGATGCCTTCGAGAGCCGAGAATCCGAGAATCCCAAGGCGCAGTTAGAATCCGAGACAGGCGATCGTTCACTTTCATCATTATTTCCGCATTTACTTACCTTCTTTTATTATCATCCCTCCGTCTCCCCTCCATCATCATCATCACCATCATCATCGCATTTCCTTCATCACCATAACCCTGTATTCATCTCCATCATCATCGTCATCATCATCATTTAGTCACATTCCTTCATCGTAACGCTTTAAATACACTTCATCTCCACTTCCCTCGCCATTTCCCATCACCATCAGCCAAACCTAACCATTTCGAACCAATTTAGGGTCATCACCACCACCGCCACACGGCATCACCATCAACCCAATTTCAACCATTTCCAATTTTCACCATATTCCAAAAATTTCATTCCCACATCCGCGAGCCCATTAACCGGCATCCCTTCCTCATACCTCATACATCCTCATTTCCGGTGTTATAAGGCTTTCTCCTCCCCCCCCCCCCCCTTCTCTGCCTCTCCCTCTCCTTCCCTCTCTCTCTCTCTCTCTTTCTTTTCTCTCTCTCTCTTTCTTTTCTCTCTCTCTCTTTCTTCTCTCTCTCTCTCTCTCTCTCTCTCTTTCTTTTCTCTCTCTCTCTCCCTCTCCCTCCCTCCCTCCCAGGTAGGCCACGCAAACCGGGAAGCCTTTTCCTCGGCAGAATTTCCCCTCACGGGTGAATATTAATCTTTTGCTTTTTTCACATATTCCTTATTTAAATAGGACTAGGAAACTGAGATTTTCCTCTCTCTCT
>NC_051423.1:20973500-20976000 GCF_015228065.2 Penaeus monodon | reverse complement strand
AGTCCTATCTGCACTCCTTTATTTTCCGCCTCCTTGCGAGTCCTCTCTGTCCCTCTCCCTCTCTTTCTCTCTCTGTCCCTCTCCCTCTCTTTCTCTGTCTGCCCCCCCCCCTCTCTCTCTCTCTCTCTCTCTCTCTCTGTCTGTCTGTCCCTCTCTCCCAGAGTTCATAAAGTTTAAACACAGAGATGGCTACGCACATAGACCCTGAGTGAGCAAATGAATGGGGGTGGGGGTATACAGGGTTCCATAAACGTAAATTTTCGCAATTACTGAAAGTGATATAGGTAGGCCTACGCTGCTTATTCTCCATTGCAACTCCATCTCACTCTCTGACTCTCTCTTTTTTCTCTCTTTCTCCCTCTCCACTTTTCATCTCCACTTTCACCCCCTTTCTCTCTCTCTGCCATTACCCTCCTTTCGCCCCCCCCCCTCCTCGTCCCTCCTCCTTCCCCTCCCTCCCCCCAGCCCCATATCCCCCAACCCCTCTCTCCCTCCCTCTCCTTCCTTCCCCCATCCCTCCCTCATCTCCCCCCCTCTCCTTCTCCGTCCCACTCCCCACCCCCTCCCTCTCCTTTTCCCCCTCTCCCCCTCTCCCAAAATCCGCCACTCTTTGACCTTTCTCCCCCCTCCCCTCCCCCCTAGCGATCTACTAGAGCCACGGCAATAGGGCTAACTAATCCTGACGGATCGGTCGCCCCCAGCGCTATATTTAATCCTGGATCTAGGCGTCTCTTAATGAGGTAAAGGAGGGGGAGGGGGAGGGAGGTAAAGGAGGGGGAGGGAGGTAAAGGAGGGGGAGGGAGAGGGAGAAAGAGATAGGGAGGGAGGGAGGTGAGAGAGGGAAGTGGAAGGGAAAAGGAAAAGAGAGGAGAGAAGGAGAAAGAAATGGGGAAAGGAGAGGGGAGAGGGGGTGAAAGAAAGAGAGAGAGAGAAAGATCGAGCAAGAAAGAAAGAGAAAAATGAGAAAAAATAGAGAAAAATGAGAAAAAATAGAGAAAAAATATGGAAAAGAAAGAAAGAAAAGAAAAGAAAAGAAAAAAAGAAAAAGAAAGACAGAGAGAATCTATTTCACGGACTGGACCCCCCTTGCCGTGCCGAAAAAGATTCTGCGTCGCCACGACTATCCGCTGGTCCGACGCCTAATTCTGGATCCTTGCAAATTGTCCCTGATCACCCCCCCCCCCACACACACACACAGAGCGCGGATCCGTCGCTAATCCCGCTGGCATTTGCATACGCACTTCCGAAGCAAAACGAAGCTAATCTTTGCTCTTTGCTCTTCTCTCTCTCTCTCTCTCTCTCTCTCTCTCTCAGTCCCTCTCCCTCTCCTCTTTCGACGCATCAATCCGAAACGACCCCCCAAAACACACACACACACACAAGCAAAAATGGCCAGCAAATGCCGACCCGTTATGCCAAATGCCCCCCCCCCACCCACCCCACCCTCCCAAAGAAATAAAACCCCAAATGCCCCACGACCCGACGGCAAATGGCAACGGGCATGGCGATCGGTGCCGGGGCATATCTTACCCCCAGATGTGTAAACTCAGAACTCAAGTTGTCGGTGCAAGGAAGAGTGCCAAGTCGGGAAGGGGGGGGGGGCAGTAAAGAGACAAGAGACTGTAGCGTAGGTTTGGCATGATGTGGATGGAGGATGAATAAGATGATGATGATGATAATAATAATAATAATAGTAATAGTATTAATAATAGCAATAATAATAATAATAATAATAATAATAATAGTGATAATAATAATAACAATAACAATAATAATGATAATTATAATGATGATAATAATAACAATAACAACAACAATAATAATAACAACAACAGTAATAATAATAATGATAATGATGATGAAAAAGCGCTCTGTTACGGTCTTCGATTTCCCAACACTGTCCCGAAAAAGAGGGAATTAAGAGAGGTTTCACGCGGTGAAAATTATCTTTCACCCAAAAGGTGGGGAAAAAATTAAAAGGTTTCACGGAGTAAAAAAAATTCAGTTCGTATAAAAAGTAAAAAGAAAGAGAAAAAAAAGAAAGAAAGAGAGAAAGAAAAAAAAAACTTCACGCGGTAGAGATGATTTTCACTATGAACATCGAGCTTTGCCCCCCCCCCCAAAAAAAAAAAAAAAAAAAATCACAAGTATCAAAGAGTTTCTTCTTCCTAATCTTCAGAAAAAGAAAAGGTACAAGGTCACACCTTCAACATGGACATGAAACAAGGTCAAAGGCTCACCCCCCCCCCCCCACGAAACGAGACAAGACCTCCCGCAACCGCCGACGAGGCAGGTAAAGGGAAGACGGTCCAGTCGCCATGGTGTGTGAGTGTGTGTGTGTGTGTGTGTGTGTGTGTGTGTGTGTGTGTGTGTGTGTGTGTGTGTGTGTGTTTTGGCAAGCGACAATAAGAATGCATGGAAAGGGAATAGAGGACATCAGAATGTTAATATGAAGAAGGATAAAAAGCGCCATAAAAACAAACAAACAAAAATCATACAC
>NC_051423.1:20958500-20963500 GCF_015228065.2 Penaeus monodon | reverse complement strand
GTCCTTCAAGGAAAACAAACTTGAGAGGTTAAGTCCTTCGGGGAAAATAAACTTGAGTGGGTAAGTTCGTAAAGAAAAATAAATCGATTGAGTAAAATAAACAGAAAATGATGGCAAATGAAAAACAAATTGACTGAATCAGCGCGTAAGAAACTAAAAACCTTAATGTAAACTAAACTGAGTCGACAAGCTGGCAGGAAAAAAATAAAATATGAACTGATGGAAACTAAAATGATTGGCCAAGTCCGCAGAAGAAGAAGAAAAGCGACGATATATGAATAAAAATAGCAAAATCCTAAAGGCGTTAGTACGTACCACACGGACACACGGACACACACACACACACACACAAAATAATAATAATAATTAAAAAATAAAATAAAATGAATAAATAAATAATAGTAAATAAACGATAAATAAGAATACTAAATAAAAATAAATAAATTCATAAGAACACCAAATAAAAACAAAACAAATGCATATGAACGCCAAATAAAAATAAAAACATAAACAAAAACAACAAAACCAAAAGCGGAGTCAACAGCACTCTGCAACACCAAAGGCGAGTGCAAACTTCAGTGCAATATTGCAATAGGTTTCCCGCCTGGATGTTGCATCGTCGAAGGCTGCAGTGAGAGATCGATGGTGGTGGCTGTTGCTAAAACGGTGATGCTAATGGTACTAATTATAATAATGATAACGATAGATAAAAAAAGGAATGACAAAAATAATGATAATGATGATAATACTAAAATAATAATAATAATAATAATAATAATGATAATAATAATAATAACAATAATAATAATTATAGTGATAACAATAACAACAATAACAATAACAATAATGAGAGAGAGAGAGAGAGAGAGAGAGAGAGAGAGAGAGAGAGAGAGAGAGAGAGAGAGAGAGAGAGAGAGAGAGAGAGAGAGAGAGAGAGAGAGAGAGAGAGAGAGAGAGAGAGAGAGAGAGAGAGAGAGAGAGAGAGAGAGACTCACTTCCGGCTCCTCACGACCCCCCCCCTCCTCCGTCACAACCTAAAAGGACGCGCTATAAATAACAATAACGAGCAGCGTCCCCTCGACTTAAGGAAACAACGCGAGATAAAGAGAGGAACTTTGAAGGCTAAGAGGGGAAGACGGGGAGAGGGGCTGCGGACTAGGGACTAGGAGCTATGGGGAATGGAGGAGGAGGGGGAGGGGGAGGGGGAGGAAGAGGAGGAGGAAGAAGAGGAAGAGGAGGAGGAAGAAGAGGCGGAGGAGGAGGAAGAGGAGAAGAAGAAGGAGGAGGAAAAGGAGAAGAAGAAGGAGGAGGAAAAGGAGAAGAAGAAGGAGGAGGAAAAGGAGAAGAAGAAGGAGGAGGAGGAGGAGGAGTAAGGGAGGGCAGGGTAAGGAACGGCCTCGTAACATGCCCCTCCTTCCCTCTTCAACCCCCCCACCCCCTAAAAAAAGAGGGTCGCATTCCCTTTCTTTCAAAACTCGCCGACTGTTTGTGTTGAGGCACGGGTCCCCTCCTTCAGAAGGGAAGTCGCACCTCGCAAAAGGAATTCTCAGCGCATTACGAAGGAGGGAGGGAGGGAGGGAGGAGAAGGGAGGGAAGGAAAGAGAGGGAGAAGGGGAGGGAGGGAGAGAGAAAGAGAGAAGGAAAGGGAGTGAGAGAGTGAGAGGAGAGAGAGAGAGAAGGAAAGGGAGTGAGAGAGTGAGAGGAGAGAGAGAGAGAAGGAAAGGGAGTGAGAGAGTGAGAGTGGCAGAGGAGAGAGAGAGAGAGAGAAGGAAAGGGAATGAGAGAGTGAGAGTGGGAGGGGAGAGAGAGAGAGAGAGAGAGAGAGAGAGAGAGAGAGAGAGAGAGAGAGAGAGAGAGAGAGAGAGAGAGAGAGAGAGAGAGGACCAACGTAACATCCTTATTAAAACTGTCCGTTTCGCAATGCCCCGGGAACATTCAACAGCAACTCTAATGAACAATAATGCTTTGCAACAAGTATAAGCCATGGTTTGCAACCGACTTGTTTAATGAAGAGTCTCCTGAAAGGCTAAGGAGGAAAGCAAAAAGCGGTAAAGTGCAAGATCAGAAAGAGAAAAAGAAAGAGAAAGAGCGAGAGAGAGAGAGAGAGAGAGAGAGAGAGAGAGAGAGAGAGAGAGAGAGAGAGAGAGAGAGAGAGAGAGAGAGAATCTGTAATCAAGGACAGTCCTCTCAACGACAGACAAGACAACTCGTTACGGGATGATTACGTTGCAACTCTCCCTCTCCCCTCAACACCTCCCTCATTCTCCATCCCCCCTCCTTCCCCTTAACCCCACCCTCTTCCCCTTCCCCTCTCCAGTCCCCTCAATCCCCCCCTTCCCCTTCCCCTCTCCAGTCCCCTCAACTCCCCCCCTTCCCCTCGTTCATTGTTCCGTGCCACTCCCGTCCCGCCAGTAAATGTGCGCCACCACCTGCCAGGCGCCCAATCCGTGTCCACACTCCGTCGCATTTGGCCAGTCACACGTCCTTCCCTGTCGTAATAATTATTCCCGACAGAGTGTTTTAATTAATCAATCATCCTTATATATATATTTCGGTTCTCCACACTCCGTCGCATTTGGCCAGACGCGCAATCCATTCCATGTCCTCAACTGTAATAATAATAATAATAATAATAATAATAATAATAATAATAATTCCAGACGCTTTATTTTACTGTATTTTATCATCCTTATATTTATTTTAATTTCATTTGCTTTCCTTATCATGTTTTTTTTTATTTGTCAATTTATTCATCATTTTTAAAATTCATATTTCGTCAGATGCACTCCACCCGCATCCTAACCCGTAATAATAATAATAATTCCCGACACAATGTTTTAATGTATTTATTATCTTTTTTTCTTTATTTCTGTTCTCGTTTGCTCTATTTATCATTATTATTTTTTATATATATATTCCCTACTCGATGTTTTAATATTTCGCCAGACGCACTTCTCTTTAATAATTATTATTCCCGACACGGGGTTTGGATTGATCAACCTTTTTATTATTTGTTTTAATGTATTCATCATCTTTATTTATCTTATTTATGTTCTCCTTTGATTTATCTATCTTATTTTTATTCCAACAAGGCGTTTTAATATTACGTCAGACGCACTCCATTCCACGTCTTTCCCTGCAATAACATTCAATCCACCGTGTTTTAATTCATTTATCATCCTTTTTTTATTTCTGTTCTTTGATTTACTGACCATCTTTTATTACCTACATTCAAAAGCGAAGCAATAATAATGAGCATTCCCGACTCGGTGTTTTAACGTGTTTAATCACCTATTTTTTCCGTCATCCTCTGCTTTACTTATCCTCCTCTATTCTTATTTACTTCTCTCTCTCTTTCTCGCTCTCTCTCTCTATCTCTCTTTAACGTTTTTATTTACTCATTCATTTACTTATCCTCATTTCGTGAGTCCTCAAAAGCGAGGCTTCTCATGACCTGAAGCGCTCGTTCATTATGGGTAATGACGGGACACGTACGCCTCCTCTTCCCGTTTTCTTTGATACGTGCTGTTGCCTTTGTTTTGGTTACGCAATATCCCTTTTGTCTCTTTATCTCTATGGTTCTCTCTACTTATCTATTTTTCTCTTTCTCTTCTCTGTTTATTAATCTCTCCCTTTCTCTTCTTTTTGTATTATTCTCTTTATCTTGTGTTTATCTCTGTCTCCCTCATTTCTTTTTCTTCTATTTATCTTTCTCTCCCTTTCTCTTCTCTGTTTATCTTGCCCTCTCCCTTTCTCCTCCCTGTTAATCTTTCCATCTTCTCTTCCCTCACTCCCCTTTCGTTCTTCCTCATTCTCCCCTTCCTTCCTTCCTTTCCCTTCCCTTCCCTCCCTCCTTACAGCGTTCATTTCCAATCGTGAAAATCCATCCGCGTCGTTAATTCACCTCTTAACTGTTGTTTATTGACTTGGTTAGCTCCGTGTGCTTGCCGAGTCTATTTACTCTGTACTCGACATAATGCACACGATGAAGCTTATACGAATATCGTTTTCGCCCTTTCTGTTATCAACGTAAACAAAGAGGGGAAAATTAGCGCCATGCGACTCGGAAATGTGCTTAATATACCTAACAAGTAAATATGTACACACTAAAATCTATGGCTGTGCAAATAATGTGCTACCGTCCTCTATCTACTGTCTTCAATGTAGATAGTAGATAGAGCCGACAAAATGTTCAAGCCACATTTCCCCTTTCTAGGGGCATGGCACAGTAGATTCCGCATACCCAATATGAGACTTTTCACCTATAGATGGTTGCAGGATAACATGCAAACTGTATTTTATGCAGGGTCCCATTCCATTCTGTAAATATGATCGTGCAGGTCTTGTGTCTATCTACATTAGCCTTTCCACATTCTCTTTCCAACATTCGTTCGTTCAAACGTGGGGAATCGCAGAGACAGAAAAGTATTACGAACATTTCATTATGGAAATTGTTGCGCTAGAGAGAGAGAGAGAGAGAGAGAGAGAGAGAGAGAGAGAGAGAGAGAGAGAGAGAGAGAGAGAGAGAGAGAGAGAGAGAGAGAGAGAGAGAGAGAGAGAGAGAGAAAACGAAAATTCCGTGTATACGTATTAAAAAGACCAAAAGGTAAAACCTAGCTCGCGTCTCAATCCCAGATTCCCCACGCCTTCTGACGACCCGGTAGAACGACGCTAACCCTCAAATCCGGCAAAGTCTGTTCACAACGACACAGACTGCAAAACAACGCGGGTGGACTCTGCAAGTGTCTCATTAACCATGATCATTTTAACATGAGCTTCCCCCGCCTCGCGTATTCTCCCTTGCACACTCAACAACAACCTCTCACATGCAGCAACATCGAACTTTAGATGCATTGCAATACGGACAGTATATTTAATGCATACGGCGCGTGATACTTCATCCGAGGTGTGCCGCGTCAAGTGAGAATGAACAGAAACGGAACCACTGATGCAAATATTCATTAGATCGAGATGAGGTTTGCGAAAGAGGGAATGGAGAA
>NC_051423.1:20948500-20953500 GCF_015228065.2 Penaeus monodon | reverse complement strand
CGGGTAGATAGACAGATAAGTGTATACTAATCAGACAGAAAGACAGATATGCATATACTACTGTGTGTATTTATGAATATGACCTGGATCGAGCCTCGCACAATTTGAACAAATTAGCCACAAGAGTCAAAATATTTATTGTTAACCTGTCTCCTGTCTCACAAGTCGATTAGCCTTCATGAAAGGGGAAACTGAACTAAACACGCCGATACGTGGTCACACACACCCACACCCACAAATATATATATATATATATATATATATATATATATATATATATATATATATATATATAATGTACATAGATGTCTGAGTGTGTGTGTGTGTGCGTGTGTGTGGTGTGTGTGTGGTGTGTGTGTGTGTGTGTGTGTGTGTGTGTGTGTGTGTGTGTGTGTGTGTGTGGTGTGTGTGTGTGTGGTGTTGTGTGTGTGGTGGTGTGTGTGTGTGGTGGTGGTGTGTGTGGTGGTGGTGTGTGTGTGTGTGTGGTGTGTGTGTGTATGTGGTGTGTGTGTGTATGTGGTGTGTGTATGTATGTGGTGTGTGTGTTATGTGGTGTGTGTGTATGTATGTGGTGTGTGTGTATGTATGTGATGTGTGTGTGTATGTGTATGCGGTGTGTGTATGTATGTGGTGTGTGTGTGTGTGTGTGTGTATGTGTGTGTGTGTGCGTGTTGTGTATGCGAGATGTGTGTGTATGGTGTGCATGCGTGTGCACGCGTATCCAATAACACCAATGAACAGCGGCATACCCCCATCATTCCCCGCACTACACTAAACCTAACAACCCAACGCGCACAAACGAGCATGGATAGATAAATAGTGTGTAAGAGAGGGAATCCTACAGCACCCCCTCCCTCCCCCACCTACCTCCAAGATACCCAATAGTCACGCAGGGGGGAACCCTTTGTCCGGAAACAATGCAAGACCTGGCGTAGGAGTGCTAAATAAGACTCCGCTGAGCTTCCCCCATAGACCGCAGACCTCACTTCCACCTCACAAAATAAAATATATAGGTTTCCGTGCGAATGTTTATCCTGTCGTGAATAACGGGGTCGTTGGGGTTTGCGTTCGCATTGCTTCTCATTATCCACAGGGGCTGTCATGGTGTCATGCGTATGAGATTTAGTATTCATAGAAGTAACTCAAAAGGTATTCACCTAAACACACATGCGCGCGCACGCATGCGCACACACCCACACATACAATGTCCTTATATAAAGTTATATGAACACAGATTCAAACAAACAAGCAAACACACACACACACATGCGCGCGCACACGCACACACACAAAGCATATTGTTTATTTTTTCACAACAGTCATGGAACAATTTAAAGTTAAGACTTTTCTGCTAACCTCCCTAACATTCTCAAGCATACTGAATGTCTGCAATATTCAGCAACAGTACAAAGTTATTCCAGTGATTCAGCAATAATACTAAGATTAGGCTCGACTCGTGTCGCTCAAGAAATGACAATACCCCAAAACCCAACAAAAACTTATAGGCCTACATCACATCCCCATTTTTTAAAGCAAACATGCCTACAAAATAAAACTAAATTCCTTGTGAGCATAGCTATAGCTCTACACCAATACTATACACAACAGAATCGAACTTGAGTGCTTCCTCCTCTCAAAATAAGGGATAACAACACCCAATAAGACATACAAACAAAAATTGGGGAGAGGAGCAAAGGGTGTAGTACTGCACACGATTATTGCCATGGAAACCACATCTCTTGTGTATTATTGTGTAAAAACTATATATAAGTGCCTCTCATCTAGACTGGATTGTCATACCAAGGTGCTGACATCAGTAAGATCATATATCTGATATGTACACAACACACACGCAGCCTATACTCACTCACTCACTCACTCTCTCTCTCTACCTGTTAATGCTTCTAACATTTTTAACCTCTTTATATCTTCCTCTGTTCCCCATTCCCCTTCCTCGCTATCATTCCCTCTTACCTTTCCTCCTTTATTACCATTGATGCTTTCCTACCCTTTTCTCTGCTACATTTTTTGCTCTTCTTTTGCTTTCTCTTTGTTTTCCTTTCTACTGCTTCTCCCTTTATGTCTTAACTCTCATGCTTCTTTACCCTCTCTAATTTTTCCTATTCCCATCTTCTATTTTTTTTCCTTTTCCATTCCTTCTCTTTTGTAGTGTTCCTCTCTCTCTCTCCCCTTTCTATTTTCTATCTATCACCTTCCCTTCCTCTTCTTTGCATCTCTCTCCTTCTCTCCCTCTTCATTCCTTTCATTATTTCCTTCCCCCTTTCTCATTCCCTCCCTCTTCCTCTCTCTCTCTCTCTCTCTCATTCCCTCCTTCTTCCTCTCTCTCTCTCTCATTCCCTCCCTCTTCCTCTCTCTCTCTCTCTCTCTCATTCCCTCCCTCTTCCTCTCTCTCTCTCTCTCTCTCATTCCTCCCCTCTTCCTCTCTCTCTCTCTCTCTCTCTCCTCATTCCCTCCCTCTTCCTCTCTCTCTCTCTCTCTCTCTCATTCCCTCCCTCTTCCTCTCCTCTCTCTCTCTCTCTCATTCCCTCCCCCTTCCTCTCTCTCTCTCTCTCTCTCTCTCACTCCCTCCCTCTTCCTCTCTCTCTCTCCCTCTTCCTCTCTCTCCCATTCCCTCCCTCTTCCTCTCTCTCTCCCTCCCTCTTCCACTCTCCTCTCTCTCTCTCTCTCTCATTCCCTCCCTCTTCCTCTCTCTCTCTCTCTCTCTCTCACTCCTCCCTCTTCCTCTCTCTCATTCCCTCCCTCTTCCCCTCTCTCTCTCTCTCTCTCTCATTCCCTCCCTCTTCCCTTCTCTCCCCATCTCTCTTCCCCCTCATTCCCTCCCTCTTCCTCTCTCTCTTTTCCTCTCTCTCTCTCTCTTCTCATTCCCTCCCTCTTCCTTCTCTCTCTCTCTCTCTCTCATTCCCTCCCTCTCCTCTCTCTCTCTCTCTCTCTCATTCCCTCCCTCTTCCTCTCTCTCTCTCTCTCTCTCTCATTCCCTCCCTCTTCCTCTCTCTCTCATTCCCTCCCTCTTCCTCTCTCTCTTCATTCCCTCCCTCTCTCTCTCTCTCTCTCTCATTCCCTCCCTCTTCCTCTTCTCTCTCTCTCTCTCTCATTCCCTCCCTCTTTCCTCTCTCTCTTCTCTCTCTCTCTCATTCCCTCCTCTTCCTCTCTCTCTCCTCTCTTCTTTCTCTCATTCCCTCCCTCTACCACTCTCTCTCTCTCTCTCTCTCTCTTCACTCCCTCCCTCTTCCTCTCTCTCTCTCCTCTCATTCCCTCCCTCTTCCTCTCTCTCTCTCATCCTCTCTCTCTCCTCCTTCCTCTCTCTCTCTCTCTCTCCCTTCCCTCCCTCTTTCTCTCCTCTCTCTCTCTCTCATTCCCCTCTCCTCTTCTCTCTCTCTCTTCTCTCATTTCCCTCCCTCTTCCTCTCTCTCTCTCTTCTCTCTCATTCCCTCCCTCTTCCTCTCTCTCTCTCTCTCTCTCATCCTCCCTCTTCTCTCTCTCTCTCTCTCATTCTTCCTCTTCCTCTCTCTCTCTCTCTCTCTCATTCCCTCCCTCTTCCTCTCCTCTCTCTCTCTCTCTCTCTCTCATTCCCTCCCTCTTCCTCTCTTCTCTCTCTCTCTTCCCTCCCTCTTCCTCTCTCTCTCTCTTTCTCCTTCCATTCCCTCCCTCTTCCTCCTCTCTCTCTCTCCCTCCATTCCCTCCTCTTCTCTCCTCTCTCTCTCTCTCACATTCCCTCCCTCTTCCCTCCCTCTCCCCATTCCCTCCCTCTTCCTCTCTCTCTCTCTCTCATTCCCTCCCTCTTCCTCTCTCTCCCATTCCCTCCCTCTTCCTCTCTCTCTCTCTCTCTCCCATTCCCTCCCTCTTCCTCTCTCTCTCTCTCCCATTCCCTCCCTCTTTCTCTCTCTCTCCCATTCCCTCCCTATTTCTCTCTCTCTCCCATTCCCTCCCTCTTCCTCTCTCTCCCATTCCCTCCCTCTTCCTCTCTCTCTCTCATTCCCTCCCTCTTCCTCTCTCACATTCCCTCCCTCTTTTTTTCTCTACTCCTCTCTTCCCATACCTTTCTTCTTCTCACTTCCCATTCCTCCATCTTCTTTTCCTACTGTCCTCTCTCCAATTTTCCCCCTTTGCTTTGTCTCCTCCTCTTATTCCGTTTCCCTCTTTTCTTTCTCTCTCCCATTCCTCCCATATCTCTATTTCCCTCTATTCCACATTCATCGTATTTCTCAATTACACTACCCATCCCACTATTTTACCATCCTCTCTCCGCAGTCTCACTTATTTGCTCTCTCTCTCACAGAATCCTCCAGGTCTTCCTTCACTGCTCATACCACATTCCTCTTCCTCTCCTACGAAATGTCATTGACAAAGCACATACCCCAACTCTAATATCATATCTAACTCTTCACTTTTCTACCTCTATCTATGCACATTATGTATTTCATCTCTTGGTTTGGTTGTTAGCTCTGACTGGCCACCTAAATTCATTCTCAATCCCTGTTCCATCCTTTTCTGCTTTAGATCGCATATCTCTTTAGCTCCATTTGTTATTTGCCAATCCTGTTGTCATTTATTCTGTTTCCTCTTTATTATGTATTATCCCTACTCTTCCACATAAATTTTTTTCCTTATTAAACATTATAGACAATTCCTCACTACTGACCACATTTTACAAAGGTGATCTGAGTGCTCGACATGAATTTTCTCTAAAAGATATTAATTTCAGATGATAAAAAAGGTATGTACTGTTTTTATAGAAAAAAGTCATATTCAAGTACGGACTACACTCCAGAATATCATCTGATAATGCTTACGTTACAATGGCAATCAAATTAGACACATATGTTCTTGCATGATGGACCTCGTAAATCTTTTCACCAATTTACTGTCAAATAAGGAAGCAGCCCAAGTTCTATTACGATAAAATATACACCATACAGTACAGGTTTATTATTCTTTGAAGAAGGCTATGTACTGTGGTATGGTATCCCTCAATGCAGTTG
>NC_051423.1:20915618-20938118 GCF_015228065.2 Penaeus monodon | reverse complement strand
ATTGGTGAGAAAGGTAACAATTGTAGAAAAGGTATAAGTGAGAATGAATATCTTCAAAAATAAAATAAAATAAAATAAATACAAGAGATGTATCTAACCGGTTTCGAATATATATCTTCATCTGACGAAGATATATTCGAAACTGGTTAAATACATCTCTTGTATTGTGAAGATATTCATTCTCATTCATGCCTTTTCTACATTTATCAACAAATACGGTTAAAGGCAGCAATAATAATTCAGGGTGTTGGGTAATTAAACGTTTACCTGAAGGGGTAGACATGAAAGTCAGATTATTATTCTTATTAGTGTTAGCAGAACTAGTGGTTCGATACTAAGCATTTATGAATGAATAGGAACCAGGCAGAAAGACGAGTGTAGTAACTGGGCCCACGTGTGACCAGCTATGAATGGCAAAACAGGAAAACCGGGGAGTAAAAGTAACAGTTCTGGGACCCGTGTTATGAATGGGGTTGGTGCGTAGGTAGTAGCGCTGCATATTATGAATGGAGAGGGTGGTTTGGCCGGGGGATGGGGATGCGACTGAGGGCAAGGGGGGGCATGGGGGGGTTTTCCCGGGATGGGATAGGGAAGAGAAAGGTATTAGGAGCAGGGGTAAGGAGGGAAAAGTGAGGGGAAAGGGATAGGGAGGGGAAAGGTCTTAAGGGAGAGGATAGAGAAGGACTGAGGAATCCTCGAGACGGGGAAAGGGAGGGCAAGGGGCTCTCCAAAGGGGCAGGGATCGGGAGACGGATGAAAGAGATCCTAGGAGCGGGCAAGGAAGACGAATAAGGAGAAAGAGAAAGAAAGCAGGAGAGAACGAAAACAAAGAAAATCCTAGGAGACAGAAAAGGAAGGTAGCGAGGGAATCACACGAGGTCTTGGTCGTGAGATTAATGAAGCAGGAATTGCAAATGATAAGGCTCCACACGCGGGCGCCGGGACCCAGGTAGGCGAACGAGTGAATGGCTGGTCACAAAAACCTTGGCTCAATCGCCTTGACAAAGTGGATCATTGCCGTCGGAGTGCGCATCCTTCGACAGAAAATATATTCCACTTATCGTTATCATCCCTTGTGTCTTTCATTTTCATCCTTTCTCTCTTCTTTGTTTCATTTTTCTTCGTTTTTTTTCTGTATTTCATTATTCTCATCTTTGTTTTTTCATTGTTTTTTTCTGTGTTTCTTTCATCATTATTCTGATTTTTTCTTTCGTTTTTTTGTATTTCTTTCGTCTTTCATTCTCATTCTTTATTTTTTTCATACTTATATATTTATTTATTTTATCGTTATTCGTTATTTCATTATCGTTCCTTATTTCATTATTATTATTTATCTCTCCTTATTTTCCTTATTTCTTCATCGTTAACTTATTCCATTCATATTCATAATTCATTTATTTCATTATTTTTATTTCCTTCATCAATATTTCCTATTTCATTCACCATTATTCCTTATTTCTTTCACTGTTTTTCCTTACATCCTTTATCATTATTCCCCCTTTCGTTCATCAGTATTCCCTCTCCCTTTCATCATTCCCTTTTCCTTTTTATTTCATTGTTATTCCTTATTCCTCTCATTCTCTCTTTTAAACCTATGTAACGCAAACAGGGAGAAAGGAACGGGCGAGCTGACGAGATGATGGCTTTGGCAGGTGACGGGGTCAGGGGTGGGCTGTGTGTGTGTGTCTGTTTGTTTGTGGTGTGTTTGTTTATTTGCGTTTTTTTGTGTGTGTGTGTGTGTGTGTGTGTGTGTGTGTGTGTGTGTGTGTGTGTGTGTGTGTGTGTGTGTGTGTGTGTGTGTGTGTTCGTGTTTGTGTTTGTGTGTGTGCGTGTGTGTGCACGTATGCGCGCGTGTGTGTGTTATGTGTGTACATATGTGTTCCTGGAAGAGGAGGAGGGGTAGGAAGAAAAGAAGATGATGATGATGATGAAGAAAATGAAGAAGAAGAAGAAGAAGAAGAAGAAGAAGAAGAAGAAGAAGAAGAAGAAGAAGAAGAAGAAGAAGAAGAAGAAGAAGAAGAAGAAGAAGAAGAAGAAGGGGATATGGAGGGGGGTGCTGATTTGGCGTGTGACAGAAGAGTATGTATCTGCCTCTGTGTCTGGCGTGTCTGTGTGTGTGTGTGTGTGTCTGGCGTGTGTGTGTGTGTGTTCGTGTTTGTGTGTATCGGTGGGGTGGGGGGGGGGAGTCTGTATCTGTGTCCATGTGTGTCTAGGAAGGTAACGAGACAAATAGAGATAAATAGATATATCTTTCTCTGTTTTTAGTGTCTGTGTGCCAAGAAACATTGTGTCTGTGTCTGT
This sequence comes from Penaeus monodon, assembly GCF_015228065.2. Classification (NCBI taxonomy): domain Eukaryota; kingdom Metazoa; phylum Arthropoda; class Malacostraca; order Decapoda; family Penaeidae; genus Penaeus; species Penaeus monodon. The sequence continues at coordinate 20,935,817 of NC_051423.1, read as the reverse complement.
TCGTATGAGGGGATTGAGAGGAGAGGAGAGGAGAGGAGAGGGGGTGGGGAGGGGGGACGGGAGGTCCTCAGATTCAGAAGAGTTTGTTTGTGTCTGCGTCTCCGTAGGGGGGGGGGGTAAGGGGTAAGGGGGAGGGAAGGGATAGGGGGAGAGGTTTGGGTAAGGGGCAGAGGGAGGAAGAAGGAGGGGAAGGGAGATGGGGGAAGGGGAAGAGGAGGAGAAGTGGAAGGGGGCAGAGGGAGGAAGAAGGAGGGGAAGGGAGATGGGGGAAGGGGAAGAGGAGGAGAAGTGGAAGGGGGCAGAGGGAGTGAAAGGGAGAGGAAGGGAAAGGGGGAGGGGAATGGAGGTAAGGGGGGAAGGGGGGCATAGCAGGGGGAGAGGAAGATGGAGGAGAAAGGGAAGGGGGAGGGGAATGGAGGGGAAGGGGGCATAGCAGAGGGAGAGGAAGATGGAGGAGAAAGGGAAAGGGGGAGGGGAATGGAGGGGAAGGGGGGCATGGCAAGGGGAAGGGGAAGGGGAAGGGGCCATGACTGGCCTTGCTGGGCGTGTGGGAGCCAAGTCTTTCGTATCACCTCCCCCTCACGGCGCCAGTTTCCCGCCATCTCCCGCTTAGGAAAGACACCGCCACCGCCACGCCATAGATACGCACGCGCGACGGATTTCAATTTTTTTTTCTCCTCGTGATAATAATAATAATAACAATAACATCAATAATAATCATAATAATAAAAAAGGGGACGTAATCGCAAAACCAATTCATCCAAAACGAAAATAATCGCACCAGAACCAAAAATCCACCGAAAAATACACAAATAATCAAGAAAAATAAACTTATTAAAAAAAAAAATTATATACACACACATCACCCGAAGTAAAAACCTGTCCCGGTGTTCCGCTCCGCTCCCCCTCCAACCTCGTCCTTCAAACTCGTCCTCGACTCGTCTCGTCGTCCTCCAGCCTACACCTCGCCCTCCAGCTGCCATGGCCGACGTCATGTTCTACGAGGACTCCATCATCTTTGACGTCGACGACCCTGACTTCGCGAAGACGGACGAAAACGCAAACAGTGACATCAAAGGAGGTGAGTACAGGCCTTAGTTTTCGGTTCGGAGGAGGAGGTAGGGGGAGGAAGGGGGAGGTAGGAGGTAGGAGGGAGGAGGAGAAGATAGGGGGAGGTAGGAGGTAGGAGGAGGTAGGGGAAAGGAGGAGGCAGGGAGGAGAAGGAGGAGGAGGAGGAGGTAGGTAGAGGGGAGGAGGGGAAGGAAGAGGAGAGGAGGAGGAGGTGGAAGGGAGGGAGAGGAGGAGGAGGTGGAGAAGATGATGATGATGAATGAGAGATAGGGAGGAGGTAGATGAAGAGAGGGAGGAGGAAGAGGAGGAGGATATCGGAAGAGGAGGAGAGGAGAAAGGTAGAGAAGGGGGGGAGGAGAAAGGAAGTGAGGAAATGGGAAGTAGGAGAGGGGAGGAGAGAGAGGAGAGGAGGAGAGAGGAAGGAGGGAAGGAGGAGGAGGGGAGAAGAGGAAGAGGAAGAGGAGGAGGAGGGAGGGAGGAAGAGGAGGAGAGGAGAGGAGGAGGAGGAGGAGGAGGAAGAGGAGGAGGGAGAGAGGAAGAGGAGGAGGGAGAGAGGAAAGAGGAGGAGGAAGGAGGAGGAGGAGGGAGGGAGGAGGAGGAGGAAGAGAGAGGAGGAGGAGGAAGAGGAAGAGGAAAAGGAAGAAGAAGAGAAGGAGGAAGAAGAGAAGGAGGAAGAAGAGAAGGAGGAGGAGGAGAAAGAAGAGGAGGAAAGGGAGGAGAAGGAAGAGGGGGAGGTGCAGGAGGTGGAGGAGGAGATCAACAGATAGATAGATAGATAGAGAGATAGATAAGTAGACAGACAGATAGATAGATAGATAGATAGATAGATAAATAGACAGATAGATAGATAAATAGACAGATAGATAGATAGATAGATAAATAGACAGATAGACAGATAGATAGATAGATAGACAGATAGACAGACAGATAAAATATTTAAATTTAGATATATAGATAAATATATGAAGTACCGTAACCCATCGATGTGAGTTATTTTCTTTTTTTTCATAAATCTTGAAAAAAAAAACATATTCTTACTATCCTTAGAACTTGTCTTTAATTGCATGCAAGATTATCATGTTCATTATTAGATGGATTTTGTTGTTGCTTTATATATATATATTTTTTTTTTGTTGTTGTGTGTGTTTGTGTATGTGTGTGTTGTGTGTGTGTGTGTGTGTGTGTGTGTGTGTGTGTGTGTGTGTGTGTGTGTGTGTGTGTGTGTGTGTGTGTGTGTGTGTGTGTGTGTGTGTGTGTGTGTGTGTGTGTTGTGTGTGTGTTATCTGACCTTGTCTGATCCACCGCTGTGCTTAAGTGACAGAGTGACAGATCGCTCGAAGAATGTTTATTGTTGGGCTGATCAGAAGCGACAGAAAGAGAGATAAAAAGAGGATGTAAAAAAGGAAATCAAGAAGGAGGAGGAGGAGGAGGAGGAGGAGGAGGAGGAGGAGAGAGAGAGAGAGAGAGAGAGAGAGAGAGAGAGAGAGAGAGAGAGAGAGAGAGAGAGAGAGTAGAATAAAATAATGTCTCTTGCTTTTTCTCGATTTCTTTCTTATCGTTCTCTCTCTCTCTCTCTCTCTCTCTCTCTCTCTCTCTCTCTCTCTCTCTCTCTCTCTTCCTCTCTCCCTTCCTCCTCCTCTCTCTCTCTCTCTCCTTTCTCTCCCTCCCCCCCCTTCTCTCTATCTCTTCTTCTCTATCAATCTCACAGTCAAGTAGAAATATGCGTAGCCTTCTAAATGATGTACTTCATAGTAATATTAATTTATTCATAAAACTTCTGCTTATACTGTGAAATGGAAGTGTATATAGGCCTATATAATTCGTTGTTTCCCAGCATGAGGTAAGAATACGTTTAAGGTAAGTTAGGAGGAACTTGGGTTAAATTAAGGCAGGTTAAGGTAGGGTATGGGGCTTAAGTTAGGGTTAGGGTAGGTTTAAGCAAAGTTCAGAGGCTTTGGTTAGATTGAGGTAGGCTTAGGTTGAGGTTAGGTGAGGGCAAGTTGAGGTAAAGGAAGGGTTAAGTTAGATTAAGTTGTTTCAGTTAGGTTTAGGGAGCTTGGAGCAGATTAGGTTTAGCTTAGGTTGGTTTTATGTGTAGGTCAGGTTGGGTGTAAGTTAAGTTAGGCGCTCAGGCTAAGTTAGGTTTAAGTTAGGTCAGGTATAATTAGTTTACAATAAAGTTAGATCAGGTTCGGTTAAGTCAAGTCAAATCAGTTTAAGTTAAGTCAAGTAAGGATAGCATAAAAAAACAAATTGCAATAAGCACGAACTTATGGTCAAATCAATCTCGACTACGAGTAATTCACTTTAGCTTCGGGCAGACACCAGGGACCGTAAATATAAACCGCCTTCGACAGCTCTCATCTAGCTTTTAATCTTTGCCTAATCTCTGGTCCTGCTCCCAATCCTAGTACTGATCCTGCTCCCGAGACTAGAGGCATCACGTCCTAATGCTAAACATGACAGGGACTCTTGCAAAATGCCGTCCCTGAGATTGCATAACAGCCATGATTTTTTTTTGTGAGAGGGAGAGGGATAGAGACGGAGAGAGGGAGAGGGAGAGGGTGAGGGAGAGAGAGAGAGAGAGAGGGAGAGAGAGAGAGAGAGAGAGAGAGAGAGAGAGAGAGAGAGAGAGAGAGAGAGAGAGAGAGAGAGAGAGAGAGAGAGAGAGAGAGAGAGAAAGAAAGAGAGAGAGAGAGTGACAGACAGATAGAGAGACAAAGCACTGTTGATTGGGAGAATACGTGGATAAAAAGAGATAAGAATGAATGAAAAAAATGAATGAAATAACAGATAAATGAATATGCAAATAGACTGATGACTGAATATACCACACAATACAAAATTAAACCAATATCAATAAGCCATTTATTCTTTCACCTTCAATCAACACGTTAACGTAAATTTAGAGATAATTCAGCATCTATTTTCCTTTCACTCTCACGAACATACCGAAGACACATTGGAAGATATCGTAAAACATATACATATATTTTTTTTCTTCTTCTCCTCCTCCGTGTTCAGAAATTTCATGCGGGCTCCTGTGACGTCACAGGCGTTTGACACAAGCCAGAAAACCTTTCAGCTGATAACACGATGGCGCAGTTACGCCTCCCTTTGAACAGTACTTTGGCAGCTCAAAGGTATTTCACAAACGTCATGGATTTGAGGCGCAGATACGGGAGGCGGCGCCGGGCGGGGGTGTGTGTGTGTGGGGGGTAGGGGAAGTAAAGGGAGGGCTTTCTTTATTTACATAAATAAATAAAAAGAGATATGAAGAAGGAAATGTATAGATTTTTTTTTTGTAATCATTGTAATGTAGACTATCCGTCGGTAAACAATTTTTTTTTGTCAATTCTACGGGTAGGTTTTCAGCGTCCCCGGTTTGAAAAAAAATACCAGGATAAATAAATAAAGAAATAGAAGAAGAAAATGTATAGAATTTGGTGTTTTTTTATTATAATCATAGAAAATGTAACCTATTCATCGATAAAAAAATATTTTTTTGTTAATTCGGCGGGTGGGGGGCGTGGCCAAGTTTTCAGCGTCCCCGGTCGGAAAAAAATACCAAGATATATATATATATATATATATATATATATATATATATATATATAATAATAATAATAATAATAATAATAATAATAATAATAATAGAAAATGTAGACCATCCACGAACAAAAAGTGTTTTTTTGAGGGGGCGGGGCCAAATTTTCAGCGCCCGGCCGGAAAAAAAACAAGATAAAAAATAATATTAAAAAAAAGAAGTAAATGTATAGAATTTGATACTTTTTATAATCAGAGAAAACGTAAACTATTCATCTGCAAAAAAGTGTAAATTATTATTATTATTATCATTTTTAGAAAAATTTGATTCATTTTAACTTTTTTTTTGTGCGAGCAAAATTCAAACATTCATTTAACTTCAGACAAAAACATTTCACTATTTTTGCTATTCCCACAATAACTTTATTTATCAATCTTGTAATTTTTTGTCTCTGTGGTAATAACTTTTTTCCTCACTGTTTTTTTTTAATTTGATATGCGATAGCTAGATAATCCTTTTCTTAATGCAACCAAACACTACCGCGTTTCAACATTATTTTAAATGGCCGTGACAAGCAGAAATATGCAGCTAAAGCACCTCCGCTGACTGAAATTGTGAATTCTAATCGGCGACTTTCAGCTTACATAAAATCAATGACGTCATTCGTTAAGATCGGCTCGTGTGTAGTGACCTTAGCTGGGTCAAGGTCACGGCAAAGGAGACTAGGCTTTTTTTTTTGCATGTTTGCTGTCAGTCTCTCGTGTCATGTCTTGGGATGGCAGTGACCTTGATTGACACGGGGTACACGTGACTTCCAGGTCATGAGGTGGATGTGTATTGAGATTCTTGTCTGTCTGTCTGGCTGTATGTATATGGCTCAGTCTCTGTCTGTCTGTCTGTCTGTCTGTCTCTCTCTCTCTCTCTCTCTCTTTCTTTCTTTCTTTCTTTCACTCTCTTTATCCTTCTTTATCTTTCTCGTTGTCTCTCTCTCTCCTACCCACCTTCCCTCTCTCTCTCTCTCTCTCTCTCTCTCTCTCTCTCTCTCTCTCTCTCTCTCTCTCTCTCTCTCTCTTTCTCTTCATTACTCCCTATAACAGCGAATAATTTAACCAGCTGACGAGGATGCCCCGTTCTGGACTCGAAATGACCGTGACTTGCGATTCGTTTCGTAAAAATCTCGGTTTCACGTGTCTGACTCGCCTGGTTATAAAGGGCAGACGTTACGTTTAAGAGAGAGAGAGAGAGAGAGAGAGAGAGAGAGAGAGAGAGAGAGAGAGAGAGAGAGAGAGAGAGAGAGAGAGAGAGAGAGAGAGAGAGGGGGGGAGTGTAAAAGGCTATGATCCTTAGTACAATGGTGAACAGAGGGTAGTTATAGTTGCTAAACGGCGTGACTCTTTATTACTAAGAGTTGACACACAGTATGGGAATACATGAGACGATGTCTGGGGGGTAACTCGGCTCACGTGTCAGGTCAGCCTGCCTGAGGGCTAGACCGACCTTACCATGCTGGATGCTGGCGACGAACTGACGGGTCAAGCGACGTTAGATAACATCGTCATCTACGCCCTCCTTGAGTGAATGGTTCCTATTTGGGACTTGGAGCCATGTGGCAAACAGCCACGTGGTCCACTGGGAACAGAAATAGACTTATGTATGTCACAATGTAGCAGACGGGACCGGTGACCTCACCTCACTCTCAGGTGAACCGCCGAGGGGTCGGCGGTTCGCGCCCCGCCCAGGCGCGAGAAGTTGCAATTGTCGCCAGAGGTTACTGCTGTAGCTGGGCACCACGGTGGGTAAGGACTAGGTTCAGCCGGGTCAGCACCAGCTGACACACGTGAGCGAGTCGGCATTAGTCGACACAGGCCGGGCTTCCCTCATGGCATACCCTGGGCGAAGCTAGTTTCGCATATCGGACTTATCCTTAGGCCTCAGGGAGTTCGTCGCCAGCACCCGACGTGGTAAGGTCGGCCTAGCCCTCCCCCTCCGGGCAGGTCGGCCTGACACGTGACACCGCGCACACCGCATTACCCTTTAGACATCGTCCCGTGTGTTCCCATACTGTGTGTCAACTCTTATTAATAAAGTGTCACGCCGTTAACAAGTAAAACTACCCCTGCAAGCCATTATAATAGGGTACTGAACCCGTTATAGAGGGAGAGAGAGAGAGAGAGAGAGAGAGAGAGAGAGAGAGAGAGAGAGAGAGAGAGAGAGAGAGAGAGAGAGAGAGAGAGAGAGAGAGAGAGAGAGAGAGAGAGAGAGAGAGAGAGAGAGAGAGAGTGAGAGAGAGAGAGAGAGACAGGGGATGGAGATTGAGAGAGAAAGAGGAGATCTTCATTTTGTTAACCAGATGAACCGAACACGTGAAATGAGATTCTTACGAAACGAAACGCAAAGTCACGATGAGGAGACAAGACGGCAAGAACACCGTCCTTTCGAGTCCAGAGCGAGGATCCTCATCAGGAGATGAACACTAAAACGATTCGCTATTTTTAGGAGCATTGAAGAGGGATAGAGTGTCGTTCTTATGGATTTAGCCTTTATTTTATCTGGGTTATTCAAAATTTTATTTGGTGTCGTTTTTTGTATATTTTTATCCCATATTTTTATTTTCATCTTTGTCATGTATGTGTCTGTTTGTGTTTTTGTTGAATCCAATGTCTGATTTGCTTGTTTGGTGGAGAGAGAGAGAGAGAGAGAGAGAGAGAGAGAGAGAGAGAGAGAGAGAGAGAGAGAGAGAGAGAGAGAGAGGAGAGAGAGAGAGAGAGAGAGATTGAGGAGAGAGAGAGAGAGAAAGAGAAAGAGACAGAGAAAGAGAAAGAGAAAGAGAAAGAGAAAGAGAAAGAGAAAGAGAAAGAGAAAGAGAAAGAGAAAGAAAGAAAAAGAAAGAGAAAGTGAAAAAGAAAGAGAAAGAGAAAGAGAGTAAAACAGAATCCATTAAGACATATAGAAAAAAAACTGTATAACACGGACTGAATATCGACGCAATACATATAACTTTTTTTTTTCGAATAAATCTGCATTCAAATCACGCATGTTTTGTCCTTCTGATTTTGAATACGAAATCGACATGTATCTATTACATATCTTGTATAGTGATGTTATTAATTCTCATTCATAGCTTTACTTGTACTCAAAGGGAGCAAAGCCTAGATAAGAAATATAGATACTGCTTCAGAAATCATTATTTAACATGCATTTTTTTTTTCACTCATCATGCAGATTATGTTTTTTTTTTTACTCCCCAAGCGCAAAAGACTCTTACCTCGCCATGCACAAATATATATATATATATATACATATATATATATATATATATATATATATATATATATATATATATATATATATATATATAGTGGGGCCGTGGTGGCCGAATGGTTAGAGCGTCGAACTCAACACTGTCACGACGGCAATCTGAGTTCGAGGGTTCGAGTCACCGGCCGGCGCGTTGTTCCCTTAGGCAAGGAACTTCACCTCGATTGCCTACCTAGCCACTGGGTGGGCAAGCCAGCCCACGTCAGTGCTGGTCCCAAGCCCGGATAAAATAGAGAGAATGATTACCTAAAAAAAAAAAAGGTAACACCGGCACTCTCCGTGGAAAGGAACTGGGGACCCTACCACGTACTCACTCCAAGAGCATCACAACATGAAAACTACAATTAAGTATCATGCTGTGACCACGGCGGCTCAGACATGAACCTACCGTTAAAAGAAGAAGATGTATATATATATATATATATATATATATATATATATATATATATATATATATATATATATACATATCACTCGCCCTGCACAAATGACTCCTCCCTCGCCATGCACAAATAATGCTTTTCACTTGCCATGCACAAATGACTCTTATCTCGCCATGCACGAATATATATATTGTTTTTTCACTCGCCATGTACAAACGACTCCTCACTTGCCATGCACAAACAGCTCCTCACTTGTCATGCACAAACAGCTCCTCACTTGCCATGCACAAACAGCTCCTCACTTGCCATGCACAAACAGCTCCTCACTTGTCATGCACAAACAGCTCCTCACTTGCCATGCACAAACAGCTCCTCACTTGCCATGCACAACAGCTCCTCACTTGCCATGCACAAACAGCTCCTCACTTGCCATGCACATACAACTCCTCACTTGTCATGCACAAACAGCTCCTCACTTGTCATGCACAAACAGCTCCTCACTTGCCATGCACAAACAGCTCCTCACTTGTCATGCACAAACAACTCCTCACTTGTCATGCACAAACAGCTCCTCACTTGTCATGCACAAACAGCTCCTCACTTGTCATGCACAAACAGCTCCTCACTTGTCATGCACAAACAGCTCCTCACTTGTCATGCACAAACAGCTCCTCACTTGCCATGCACAAACAGCTCCTCACTTGCCATGCACAAACAGCTCCTCACTTTCATGCACAAACATCTCCTCACTTGCCATGCACAAACAGCTCCTCACTTGCCATGCACAAACAGCTCCTCACTTGCCATGCACAAACAGCTCCTCACTTGCCATGCACATACAGCTCCTCACTTGCCATGCACAAACAGCTCCTCACTCGCCATGCACAAACGACCTCTTTCACTCGTCATGCACAAACAACACTTTTCATTATCATCATTGTTATTATTATCATCATCATTATTAGCACTTATTATTCTCATTATTATCCTCATTCTTTTCATTCTCATTCTTATTTTCATTGTCATTGTCAATGTCATTGGTATTGTTATTGTTATCATTATCATTATCATCATTATTATCACTATTACTACTCTGTTCTTTCTTTTGTTTTGTTGCATACAAAATACAGCTGAATAATGGTTATAAATATGTGACAGAAGAAGAAATTTTTATTGAATTTGCATGAGAAGTGTGAGCCATATGCAAGATGCAACTTACCAACGGTTGCAACTACGTGACAAGATTAGATAAAGTTGAGACCTTATCGTATTTCGCAAAATATCGCGACGCGATCCTTTTAATAAGATAGTAAACATTTCATAGTAAATTATGGAAGACAGCTGTAAACTCTTTTAAGTTCCTCGAGACGCGGCAACTTGCTGAGTTGAATAATGTTGCAATACGTCTTTGCAATCGCTAAGCCGATCATGTCACTTTGTAGGTTGAATGACAAGCATTCACAAATATTAACAGTTCTTAAAGCGTGGCGGGCATCGTGAACATCTATCATTAAAGGCAAATATAACAACTATCTTTATTGATCTAGATTTTGTTTCGAATATAGTTATAAAAGGTGAGTGCATATATATTGAAAGAGAGAGTTTATCGAATGCGTAATGTTTGGGTAAGAATGATTGGTTCAGCTTCTGAAGTTAGTGGTTATTACAAGACAGAGATGAAGGGTAAATGAGAACACAAACAAACGCATACATATGATGCTGGCAAATGCACAAACAAAATTCATAAACACACACAGATCCAGTCAGACATGTCTACTCTCTCTCTGTCTCTGTCTCTGTCTCTCTCTCTCTCTCTCTCTCTCTCTCACACCCACTCACACGCAAGCACTCACTCACGCAACCACATACACACACACTCTCTCTCTCTCACACACACACACACACACACACACACACACACACACACACACACACACACAACACACACACACACACAACTCACTCACTCACGCAAGCACGTACACACACACACACACACACACACACACACACACACACACACACACACACACACACACACACAACTCACTCATTCACGCTAGCACGCACACACACACACACACACACACATCATCAAACTCATAACACTAACATCGTATATCAATCTACATAACAGTACGCTCACGCATCTACGCATGTATAACGAACCACAGCACGCCAAACCAGCTTCCGCATGCACGCACATCGGAAGCTAAACCCAAACAAGCTGGCTTTCTCCTATCCGCTTCGCCTGTGTCTTCCGTTACCTTAGACCTCTCCCTTCCCTTGGTCTAATCTCGTATAAAAGGCGTCACCCGCGGGCAGACTGGCAGACATCAAGTAGCCTCCATAACGGGGTTAATCTCTGCTAGCTACGCCTCTCTCTTTACTACGATTAATTATGAAGGTGTATGATGTCTGTCGATCCTTCACCTACGTCTTGTGTCCATCGTGTTGGATTTTGCCGCGGGGGGGGGGGGGCAACACTGCCTTTCAAATCGGCCAAGCCTATAGACATACATACATACATACATTAAAACTACACTAAGGCACTTCCGAACTAATTCAAAGTCACAACACACACGCATACACAGAAGCAAACAAACACATACACGCACACAGAAGCAAACAAACAAACAAACACGCAAACAGAAGCAAACAAACACACACACGCACACAGAAGCAAACAAACACACACACACTATATGCAATATATGTAATGTTTCTCATTTTTAAACATCAATAAAAACATGAAATGAGGATAATGACTTCAATGAAAGATTTGATCACCTACAAAGCTACAAAATAAAAACAATGAAATCAAGCATTTATAATAAATAAATAAATAAATAAATAAATAAATAAATATATATATATATATATATATATATATATATATATCAAACATCTTGTATAATAAATTCACAAGGAATGAAAGACATTTTTATTTAGAGAAAATCCTCAAAACTGCAAAACCCTTCTTACTAGACACACACACACACACACACACACACACACACACACACACACACACACACACACACACACACACACACACACACACACACAAACACACACACACACGCGCGCGCCAAGGAGAGAGAAAGCGAACCACACACTATTCCTTCATGTCATCCTGAAATGCAAATTAAGACACTCTAATCGAACTTAGATCCGGGTACCTCCTTCTCCCCTCCCCCCCCCTCCACTGCCGCCCACCCAAATACCAAGATTCCAATTCCATTTCTCTTAGTCATTATTATTTCGTGTCGTGGGCGGTGGGCGTGGCTTAGTTTAGGGAATTAGGAGTGTCCTTTTGTGGGCGCGACGCGTGGGCTCGGTTGCGTTCGGTAGCATGAGGTAAACAGGTGCGTTCAGCAATGTGAGGCAAGAGGGACGCAGGTGCTTTCAGTAGCGTGAGAAAGACTGCATTCGATATGGTGAAATAGGGTGCATTCGATGGTGTTAAATAGGATGCGTTTTGTAATGTGATAAGCGGTGAGATGCGTATAACCGAGTGAGGGAAGGGAAGTGCGTTCGACACTGTGAGGTAGGGTGCGCTGCGTTCGCTAACGTCATGCCTGCTTTGTTGGGTTCGATAGCGTGGTATGGAGTGGGCTATAGGGCTATGCGTTCGATTCCATTAGCGTGGCATGGGCTGGGTACGTTCGCTTGCGTTACGTTCGATTGGTACTTTAGCTTGATATAGCTTGATGTAAAGCCCGGTTTACACTTAAGACTAGCTGTCTTGCGTTCGGTGGTGTAACATGGCATAGTCACTTTCACTTGCGTTCGATGGTGTGACATGGTTTTTGCACGTTGCGTTGATTGGGTCTGGTAACGTAATCGGGCCTGAGAATTGCGTTCGATCGGGTTCAGGAGCGTGACATGAGCTCGTTTGCGTTCGATAGTGTGGCACTTGCATGGCTGCGTTCATTACGTCAGAGGAAACATCAGCGGAAGTCTTTGTCTTGAGCGGAAGTGTCGTGGCGCAGGTCGTGTCACATCCACTGACTCATGGACAAGTTCTTAGATATTTTTTTTATCTATCTATCCATCTGTCTGTCTCTCTGTTTATCAGTCTGTGTGTTTACCAGTCTATCTTTCTATTTATCTCGCTGTCCATTTGCCACTCACTCAGTTTATCTGTTTATCTATCTACCTATCTATATATAACTCAATCTATTTTCCTACTTGTCAGTTAATCAATCAGTCTATCTACATATCGCACACACACACACACACACACACACACACACACACACACACACACACACACACACACACACACCACACACACACACACACACACACACACACACACACACACACACACACACACACACACACATAAATATATTCATATATAATATTCATCAACATTTTGCACGGATACTGCGTCTTTCAACCATCTATCTGTTTACTCGCTTTCCTTTGTTTACTCTTTACCTCCTTACCTCCTCGTTCTAAAAAAAAAGTAGAATAGAAAAGAAAAACAAAACAAAAAACAAAAAAACAAAATTGGCAGCTGCCATCTCTGTAATGGGGCGTGCGGGGGGAGGAGGGGGGGGTGGGGGTGAAATAAACCAGGCCCCGTAATTGAGTATGAGGGAGGGGGGGGGGGGAGAGAGTACCTGTGTATTTGGTAGATTTGTTGTTATTATTATTATTATTTTTTTTTGAGGAAGGAGGGAGAAAAGGAGGGGGGGAGGGAGACAGGGAGTGATAAAGAGAGAGAGAGAGAGAGGAGGGGGAGGGAGACGGGGAGTGATAAAGAAGTGGGGGGGAGGGAGAGGAAGAAGAAGCAGAGGGTGAGGGTGAAAGAGGGGGAGAAGGAGGGAAAGGAGAGGCAGAGGGAGAGGGAGAGAGAAAGGGAGAGGAGGAGGGGGAGAGGAATAAATAGAAAGAGGTAGGAGAGGTAGAAGAACAGACGGAGAGAGAGAGAGAGAGAGAGAGAGAGAGAGAGAGAGAGAGAGAGAGAGAGAGAGAGAGAGAGAGAGAGAGAGAGAGAGAGAGAGAGAGAGAGAGAGAGAAGGAGAAAAGAGAGAGTGACATGGAGAAAGGGAAAGGGAGAAGTTAAGGTAGAAGTAGAGGGAATGAGAAAGACTGGGAGTGAGACAGGAACAGAGAGAGAGAGGGTGAAAGAAAAAGTGAAAAGGGAGATAAAAAAAAAAAAAAAAGAAAACGGACAGACAAACCAACAGACAAACTAACGGAACTATTTTCGTATCTGATTCATGCTTTGTTAATACCTCCTGTAGCTTCTCACGTCAGTCTGTGATATGGAAATGACGTTAGCCGGTTGGACAATGTAGTCTTGCGTGCTAAAACGTCATCTTACGTCTAGTAGGTTTATAAGGGGCAGTTCGTGATTCGAAACGCGTTCGGTGAGTCTTTTTTTTCAAATGGATTTATCGATAATATATATCTTTTTTTCATATAGTGAAAGGTTGTAGAAACTCTTTTTTCCGAAGTGGATTTATTTGTTAGTTTTCAAGTATAAACTAGTGACTCGAGATGCATTTAAAGAATCTAATTTCTTTCAGAATGGAATTCGTTTTTTTTTGTAGAAGTTGTGGAATCGAGTTACAATAAACGGTTCGAATTTCCTTTTCGAACTGGTTTATTTGTTGGTTTCGGCATAAGCTATTGAATCAAGATGTACGTAAGGATTCGAATCTCTTTCCGAATGGGTTTAGCGATGTTCATTTTTCCCACAGAAGCTGGTGCGTCGAGATACACTAAAGCTAAAATTCGTAACCGGAGGTGCGAGGTCGGTTCCTAGAGGGTGCGAGGATATGAAAAAGTAAAGTAAAATATATTTTTGCATATGCATTTTATTCATTTATTTATTTGTGTGTGCAGAAAAAAACACCCAGAAAAATGCTGGTACTGTTCTACAAGGAATGGAAGTTTTATCAATAAACACATAAAAATACGTGGTTTTGTTATTTATACACATGACACGAAACTTATAGTTAACTTATAATCATTATTATTAAATATTTTGTGCACTTTTGCAATTCTGGGCTTACGAGAACTGACTGCTGATTTGCAAAGGTATGCGTTCACAGATAAAAGGTTCAGAACCACTTTTCGAGCGAGGTTCAATCTCTGCGGAGGTTCACTATCAAAATCAACTTTTTTTTTTTTGTTTTGTTTTTGTTTACTTCCTGACTGAGTGTTTTTTTCACTCGTCCCTTTGACGTAGTTCATTCTCAGAAAGGATATGACACTGTTTTGATTATCTTTTGATTAGTGTTCAGTTGCCTTGCTAGAGCAGCTATGCCCTTCTGACTCTAAAATTAAATAGGGAATGTACTGATTATAATTTTTTTTTTTTTCGTTTTGTTATGACTGGCAAACTATGTTCTTGTCTCTAAATTTACCCAGGAATTCCCATGACCATATAATGCAAATTACCTTCGAATTCTTTCTCTCTCTCTTTCTCTGTATGTCTGTCTGTCTGTCTGTCTGTCTCTCTCTCTCTCTCTCTCTTTCTCTCTCTCTTTCTCTCTCTCTCTCTCTCTCTCTCTCTCTCTCTCTCTCTCTCTCTCTCTCTCTCCCTCTGTCTTCCTTTATCTTTATCTTCCTGTCTCTCTCTCTCTCTCTCTCTCTCCCTCTCCCTCTCTCTCTCTCTCTATCTATCTCTCTACGATTACTAGTTTCATTGTGCAAGTTGCATTTGCATAAGGACTTAAGAAGGAGAATCGCTTGTGCTTCTCATTCGTAGTAATCTAATACAAACAATCTGCAACTCGATATACCCTTGAAGAAGAAAAATAAAAAAATAAATAAATAAAAAAAAGCTTGCAAGACACGCCTGCTGATGGTCACGTTTGCAGCTAAACTTTGCAACATTTATTTTTTGTTTGTTTGTTTGGTCCAAAATGGAAAAAAGTCTGTTTTAAAAAAGGAGTATAGAGTAGAAAATGAAGGAGGGGTTAAGTGCGATAGGGAGGAAGAGAGAGAGAGAGAGAGAGAGAGAGAGAGAGAGAGAGAAAGAGAGGGGAAGATAAAGATAAATGAAGACAGCGAGAGAGAGAGAGAGAGAGAGAGAGAGAGAGAGAGAGAGAGAGAGAGTGAGATACGGAGGAGAGAGGAGAGACGAGAGAGAGAGAGAGAGAGAGAGAGAGAGAGAGAGAGAGAGAGAGAGAGAGTTTAGGCAGAGTCCTCATGCAGGTATCACTAGTCACCTTGGATCGAGACTCCGCCGTGTGATACCTGCCAGACTTTCGCCAACCTCTTTCGCGTCTTGTCATCATGCGTATCGTTTCGTTTCGACGAGAGACACACTGGCCTAAGAGAAACCTTATTATTGCTGCACGTTTTTCACCATCTCCTTCCCTTCTCTGTCTCTCTCTCTCTCTCTCTCTCTCTCTCTCTCTCTCTCCCTCCCTCCCCCTTCTCCCTCCCTCCCTCCCTCCCTTCTCCCTCCCTCCCTCCCTCCCATCCTTCTCCTCCTCCCTTCTCCCCCCCTCCCTCCCTTCTCCCTCCCTCCTCCCCCCTCCTCTCTCCCTTCCCTCCCTCCCTTCTCCCTCCCTCCCCCCCTCCCTTCTCCCTCCCTCCCTTCCAGACCCGTTTGTACCCGCTAACCCCCTGCTTCTCCCGCTCGAGCATTCTCAGTAACCTTCGTGGTTGTTTGTCTTTACATTTTTCTTGTTCTCTCTTGTTTCTTGTTTTTTGTTGTTTTCTTTATTCTTCTTGTTTTCTTTTCTTGTTTTTTTTGTTTTCTATTTTCTTTAGTCTTATTGTTCTCTTTTCTTGTTTTGTTTTTGTTTTCTTTATTCTTCTTATTTTTTTTTTATTTTCCTTATTCTTCTTGTTCTCTTTTCTTGTTTTTTCTTTTTTTTTCTTTTTCTTCCTTTTCTCTTTTTCTTGTTTCGTTTTTTTTTCGTTTTTTGTTTTCTTCTTCTTGTTCTCTCTTTTTCTTCGTGTTCTTTTTTCCTCTTGTTCTTTCTTCTCTCTTGTTTTTGTTGTTTTCTTTCTCTTCTTCTCTTTTCTCTCTTGTTTTTTGTTTTCTTCTTCTTCTCTTTCCCTTCGTGTTCTTTTTTCTTCCTATTATTTTTTTTTCTCGTTCTCTTCCTCTTGTTCTTGTTATTGGGTCTTGTTTTTCTCTTTTCTCTTGCTTTCTTCCTTTTTGTCATTTTTTTCCGTTTCTTTTTTTCTTCTCTCGTTCTTCTCTCTTCTTGTTATTTCCTTCCTTTTGTTCTTTCTTCTGCTTGTTATATTTTTCCTTGTGTTCTTTCGTCTCTCTCGTTCTTCCTTATTCTTCTCTTCTTCTTTTTTCTCTTTTCATCGTCATGTTTTTTTTTTTCCTATTCGTGTTTCTTGTTTTTTTTCTTTATGTGTTTATTTTCCTGTTTTCTGCTTTTCTCTTCCTCTTGTTGTCTCTGTCTCTCTCTCTCTCTTTCTTTCTTTCTTTCTCTCTCTCCCTCTCTCTCTCTCTCTCTCTCTGTCTCCCTCTCTCTCTCTCTCTCTTTCCCTCTCTCTCTCTCTCTGTCTCTCTCTCTCTCCCTTTCTCTCTCTCTCTCTCTCTCTTTCTTCTTCTTGTTCTTTCTGTATTCTCATTATTTCTCTCTTGTTTTTTTTTCCTGTTCTCTGTTCTCTCTTTTCTCCTTGACGTTCTTTTTTCTTTTTGTTTTTTCCTCTCCTTGTTCTTTCTTCTTCTTCCTCTTCTCTTCTTTGGGAGTTTTTTTTCCTTCTTTCTCTCTTTTCTCTCTTTCTCTTGTTCTTTCTTCCACTTCTTCTTGTTCTTTCTTCCTCTTCTTCTTCCTTCCTCTTCACGTACTTAAAGGTGTAAATATAGAAACTGATTTACAAATTGTTTTTCATCAATATTCACTAAAACATTTTATTTTAATCAGTTCTTATTATTTTTGCAATCTGTCCACAAGGTTATCTCTTACACACCTTATCAATGTACTTGCCATGTTGCACACGGATGCTGTCTGCATATTTACGGTCGCACTTACGTAAAACATGACCTCTAAGTGTTGTATTTAATATAATCTAATGATATTTATTTAATATAATTCTACTTCAATGTTTTTTTATGTAATATAACTCCGAGGGGATATGTACGGGGTAAGAAAATGTTTCAGAAAATGGTTAATTTCTAATGACAAAATAATAATGATAATAATAATAATGATAGAAAAATAAAGAGGTATCCCGAAAAATCGTGGGAACACTTATGACCAAAAATAAACAAACAAACAGACGCATGAATGATAAAAAAAACGGCAATAACAACACTAAAACAAACAGACAAATAAGAATCGTTCATATATATGACAGGAATTAAGCCTCTATTTTACGTTGATCTTCAGGGCTTGTGACGTCACCAAAGGAGGCAAGAGTTTGGTAGCGGAGTTAACACGCAGGAAAGATAACTTCACATGCATTCTAAGCAGGCCGGGGAGTGGAAACCTTGTGGGGGGTGGAGGAGGAGGAGGAGAGGGGGGAAGTGGGAGGGGGAGGAGGAGAGGGGGGAAGTGGGAGGGGGAGGAGGAGGAGGCAGGGGGGGAGGAGGAGGAGTAGGTGGAGGAGGAGGCAGGGGGAAGAAGAGGAGGAGGTGGAGGAGGAGGAGGAGGAGGAGGAGGAGGAGGAGGAGGAGGAGGAGGAGGAGGAGGTGGAGGAGGAGGAGGAGGAGGTGGAGGAGGAGGGGGGGGAGGAGGAGGAGGAGGAGGAGAGGAAAAAGAAGAAGAAGAAGGAAAAAGAAGAAGAAGAAGAAGAAGAAGAAGAAGAAGAAGGAGGAGGTGGAGGAGGAGGAGATGAAGAAGAAGAAGGAGGAGGAGGAGAAAGAAAAGGAGTATCAATAAAAAGACATAGAAGAGAATGAGAAGAATAAAAAGAAGACGAAGAAGAAGGAAAAGAAAAAAAAGACGAAGAAAAAAGAAGAAAAAGAAGACGTAGAAGAAGAAAACGAAGAAGAAGAAGAAAAAGAAGACGTAGAAGAAGGCGAAGAAGGCGAAGAAGGCGAAGAAGGAGAAGAAGAAATCGTCACTTCAGGGTCACATGCAACGTCATGCAGAGCTTCATGTGGAATCTATATCAGGATAATTTCTTGTCAACGAAGCTGATGATATTCATGAGCAGCGTCTTTCCTCTTTCTCTCTCTCTTCCTCCCTCGAATTCCTTCTCTTAACTTTCGTCCTTCCCGATTATGTTTCATGGATGTGCCTTTTTTTCTCTCTGTCTCTCCCTCTTTCTATAATGCTTCTTTTCTCCTTTCCTCGGATTCTTTCTCTTGGGTCTTCGTCCTCTTCAGTTAGAGTGTAATGTTCATTAGCGATCCTGTGTTCTTCGTTCTTCAGATCCTTTGTCTGAGTTCTTCGTCTCTTTCGGTAATATGCCCCCTGGTAATGTATTGTGTTTTCTTCGGTCTATGTTCTTTCTTCCTCTCTTCCTTAACCAGATTTTTTTCTCTCTTAAGTCTTCCCTTGGTTAAAATGTTCATTATTAATGCTGTCTCTTTTTCCTCTTTCCTCATTCCTCTCTCCTTTCTCCTTCCTTCCTCGGTTCGCCCGCCCCGACGACTCCACCTGTCTCGCCACTTGCAACGTCGCCAAATCAAGGACTTGCATCTCCCACAAGCCTGGCAGACGACGGCGATACGTGCCTCGACCTAAGACTCGGCTCATTATCACAAGCATACCCTCCCTCTATCTCCCACTCTCTTCTTCTTCTTCTTCCCTGCCCCCTCCTATATTCCTATCCCTCCCTCCCTGGTCTCCTATCCCCCCTCCACGCTCCTATCCCTCTCCTCTTGCTCCTCCCTCTTCCTCTTGCTCCCTCCTCACCTTCCCTCCCTCGACCTTCCCTTCCCTCTCCTTACCTTCCTTAATATCCTTTTACCCTCCCCTCGCCCCTCCTACCTTCCCCCTACCCACCAGGCCACTAAAGCCACGTTACCTCATCATTACCACAGCCTACTTCCAGATCCCTCCGGTCATCGGTCTCACCAAACCCCCTTACTTATTCGTAGTTACTTATTCCCAACATCATTTTCTCTTTTCCCCTTTCCCCCTTCCCTCGCCAGCTCTAATCTTCCACCTCCTGTCCGCAATGGCTTCTAAACGACGCTGTACAACCCTTTCCAATGCCCCCAAGTATAAAGGGCTGCCCCTGTACCAAGCCCCAACCACAGGCCATTTTCCCAACCAAGCTTCTGTGTGAGGGATTCAACACATCTTCCTCTACGGTAATAAGTTATCGAATATATATAGGCAGAGAGGAGGGTTAACGAGGGGGTAGAGATGAGGTCGTGAAGAGGGATCCTTTTAGGTCGTTAAGAGAGGGATGATAATAACAGGCTAAAGAGGCATTGGAGATTTATTGAAGGTGTAAAGATATATGACGAATGGGTGTATTAGTCTTGAAGAAGGGGTCCAGTTAGGCCTTTAAGATAGAGAGATGGTAACAGGGGAGAGAGGTACTCGAGATTTATTAGTGTAATAACCTCAAAAAAACAATGGGTAGTTTGGGTCTGAAGTTCAACGGGTACAACATACTCGAGAAAATGTTCAGAGGAACCTGAAACCAACATTATTTTTTATAACTAGTATTATAACAATTCACGTCATCCTAAACAAGTGTATAAAAGTAGACATTTTGAGAAATCACTGTTTATATACTGTCTATGCAGACCATCATAATATAGACGCTTAGCTACCAAACCTTTGCCGTAAACCGGTGAACAGTTAACGCATAAAGCAAATAATGTATATTCCCTCGCTTTAGTAAGGATCATGATCCTGTCAAAAATAAATCGAAAAAGGAATGAAAAACAACAAGAACAACGACAGCATAAAGACAACATACAAATAATCCCATAAACATAAGAGTTTGCCAACATGTCAGGTTCAATGTAGCGGC
>NC_051423.1:20905618-20908118 GCF_015228065.2 Penaeus monodon | reverse complement strand
AAAAAAAAAATCCTATCGAGTCATTATCAAAAGAGGAAAACTACTGGTATGTGTTTGAGTCGAAGTCAACAAACAAAATGCCATCACGCTAAGCTATATTTTGCATACCTAAGAACTGTAACTAAGTAACATAACTGGGGGTCGATATAGAATTCGAAACCTGGCGTGTTTTGCGTTTGTTGGCGCCATTTGTCTTAGACTTTGCCATGAGATTTTAAAAAAAAAAGTTTAATGATGAATAAAAACGTGAGAAAAATTATCTGACAAATAAACAAAAGTAGTATGCAACAATCACGATTTAAGATTGAAATAAAAAAAAAACTAAAATCTAAAGGACGCTTTGCTTTAAAACTTGTGAAAACTAAAAGGAAAATAAATGACGATTTAACTCCTCCCACGCACACACACACACACACCAAAGGTTTTCATCTCGATAACACCCAATGTTGTAATGAGCGCGACACGCACAAGGATGTCGTCATCAAGCCTTTATTTACAAACACTCGTGGGCATTTTGCCTTTTTGTCTTATGCAAGTGTTCATTCAGACTTTGCTATGCATTTGGCGATATATACTGTGTTATTCTTAAGGCAAAGTGAGCCATAAGGTTGATTGTTTAATTTATGGCCATTATATTTAGCTGTATTGTATATACGTTGTATCGTATACTTATTATCACAGTGAATTTACGGATAATTTTCCGTTCTTATTGTCAGCATTACGTCTATGATAGTGAAACAAATAAAATAGAATGAAGAGAGAGAGAGAGAGAGAGAGAGGAGAGAGAGAGAGAGAGAGAGAGAGAGAGAAGAGGGGAGAGAGGAGGAGAAGAGGGGAAAGGGGGGGGGGGTGCTTTTAGAGAGAGGAAAGAGAGAGAGAGAGAAAAAAAGAAGGAAGAAAAAATAGGGGAAAGGGGAAAGAAGAGAGGAGGGGGAAGAGGAGGCGAAAAGAGAAAAAGGGAAAAGGGTGGGGGGGCCCGGGGGGGGAAAGAAAAAAAAGGGGGGGAAAAGGGGGTGGGGGAAGGAGGGGGGAAGAAAGGGGAGAAAAGGAGGGGGAAAAGGGGGAGGAGGGAAGAGAGAGAGAGGGGGAGAGAGAGGGGGGGAGGAAAGGGGGCCAAAGAAGACCCCCGGAAGAAAAAAACAAAAATTAGGGAAACCCCCGGCAGATTGGTAAACAAACAAAGCATTCTCTTCTTTTTTTGGGGACTGTTTTTATGAGGAAAAATTTTCAGTCAATTTTGTGTTGAGACTGTGTATGTGTGTGTGTTGTGTTGTGTGTGTTTGTTTGGTGTGTTGTGTGTGTGTGTGTGTGTGTGTTTGTGTTTGTGTGTTTTGTGGTGGGGGTTTTGGGGTTTTAAAAGGTGTGTGTGTGTGTGTGTGTTGCGTTTGGGTGTGCTAGTTTGCATCGCGGCCGCGCGCGCGCGCGTGTGTGTTGTGTGTGTTGTGTGGTTTTTGTGTGTGTGTGTGTGTGTGTGTGTGTGTGTGTGTGTGTGTGTGTGTGTGCGAGTATGCATGTGTATGTGTGCGTGTATGCGTGTGCGAGTTTGCGTGTATGTGTGTGTGTGTGCGTGCCTGTGTGTGTGTACGTGTATGCGTGCGTGCGTCCATGTGTGTGCGTGCGCACGCGCGTGTATGTGCAAGTGGATGAACGGGATGTATATACTTTAAGCGTGTACGTGTTTATATACTGTAACATTTACATATATTTCACATGTTCAAAATGATACTGTGACAACGGTCGCTTCCTGCGGTTTGAAATTTCAGTTCTAACGGACAACAAGCAGAAAATTCCATTTGCTAGGATATATTACATATATCTCTGAATATACCGAAGCGCTAGTCACTTGCGACACAGAACAAATTTATTAAAAAGAGAGAGATGATAAAAAGAGATGAAAATAAAGAAACTAACTTAAAAAAAGAGAAAATTCTATTCTCTTTCGGTGTAGGGTGGGTGTTCTTCGTAAAACGGGGGGGCTCCTTCCCCTGATCCTCCTTCTTTATTCCTCTCTCATCCCCTCTCTCCGCCTCCCTGGCGCGTTTCCCTCTTTCTCTTTCTCTCTCTCTTACTCCCTCTCTCTCTCTCTCCTCTCTTCTTTCATCTTTCTCCCTTCCTCCATCTACTACTTTCTCTTCTTCCTCTATCCTTTCTTATCTCCATGCCTCCCCTTCTCCTCCTCCTCTTCCTCCTCCATTCCTCTTTTTCCTTTCACTATTTTCCCCTCTCCCTCCGTCTCCCGTCTTTCCCTTCCTATATTTTTTTTCCGTATCTTCCCTCCCTCCCTCCCTACGCATCAATCTCTCCCTCCCTCCCTCGAGCTCATTCTCTTCACCCTCTCTCCTCCTCCTTTCCTTCCCTCCCTCCCTCCCCTCTCCCTTCCCTCTAGCCCTCTCTCCTCCCCCTGTATTGATCTCCCTTGTACGCCACCTCTCCCTCCCTCCCCTCCCTCTCTCTCTCTCCCCCCCTCCCTCCCTTTTCTCTCTCTCTCTCCCTCCCTCCC
>NC_051423.1:20887666-20903018 GCF_015228065.2 Penaeus monodon | reverse complement strand
TTATTTTAGCTGATTTCTTATATCCTTTCTTTTTTTTTTTTTTTTTTTTTTTTTTTTCGTTTTACACTTTCTTCTCTGTTTTATAACTTATTTGTTTATTATTTTTTTTTGTTTATTTAGCTTGATCTAACTTTCTTTTTCTCGTACTTCCATCATTAGTCTTTTTCAGGGAAATGCTATTTGTTGGTGCGTATTTTAGCACAGAACTTATGAAGACGATTTATGGGATGAAATAAGCAAGCCAGAAGTAGATGGATTTCTGTCTGTCTGTCTGTCTCTCTCTCTCTCTCTCTTCTCCCACTTCTATCTTCTTCGTTTTCTCGCTCTCTCTCTCTTCCTCCTACATAACCTCTCTCTCTCTCTCTTCCTCCGTCCTAACTTCCTTTCTCTCTCTCTCTCTTCTCCGTCCTCTCTCATTTTCTTCTACGTTTTCTCGCTCTCACTCTCTCTCTGCGTCCTTCTTAACCCTCCTCTGTCTTTCTTTCTTTTTCTTTCTTCTTCGTTCTCTCTGTCTCTCACTTCCTCTCATACCACCCATCTCCACTATCTCTTTTCCTCCCTCTTCCTTTCTTTATCTCATTCTCTCTCTCTCTCTCTCTCTCTCTCTCTCTCTCTCTCTCTCTCTCTCTCTCTCTCTCTCTCTCTCTCTCCCTCCCTCCCTTTCCCTCCCCCCCTCCTTCCCTCTCTCCCTCCCCCTCTCCCATTATCTCCATCTATATATATTCCATTATTTATTTATATATATATATATATTGCCCGGCTTTCTCTCCTGAATAGCAGGCTGTTGTTACTAAGGTTTCACGGGAACCAGATTGAACTCGTTCTAAGACTCAGACACAATATTTCTCTTCTGAATATCCGGAATTCACCGCCTAAGAACCGCATGCTGTGCCCGTGTATTAAAAAGAAAAAAAAATATATATATATGTCGAGGCGGTAAGTACTGCCTTTCATATTAATGTGTTTATTCAACTCGTTTTACATAAAACGTCTCTAGGAAATTTTGTTGTAAAGTTGTTTAGTCTAATGTGTACAGCTGTAGTGTCTGTGGTTGTATGGTTTGTGTGTGTGTGTGGGTAGGTGTGTAGCTGTGTGTGTGTGTGTGTGTGTGTGTGTGTGTGTGTGTGTGTGTGTGTGTGTGTGTGTGTGTGTGTGTGTATGTGTGTGTGTGTGTGTGTGTGTGTCTGTGGGCGTGGGTGTGCATGTGCGTGTGTGCATATGTCTATGTATCTGTACGTTCGTACATATTATTTTGTCAATTTGTATGTCACAACTTTGTGGTATATCATATCACAGCACATTACAGCGTTGATAAACTAAAAAAACGTTTCTCTTGAAAACTAAACCAGCGAATTCCAACTGCTTGTCAAAAAATACGAACAACGTATTGAACCAACAGCCATACCACGCGTACCAACACTGCATCTCCCAAAGGCTGTTCAGGCTGTTTCAAAATGGGCTGTTTACTTTTAAATGACGTCGCAAGCCACTCTGGTTAAAATTATCTCGCCAACAACAAATTAGATTTATGTTTATTTATTATCTTCCTACGTTTTTCCTTCTTAAACGACAGAATGGAGACGAAAATTGCCTTCGCGGTGAATGAAATATCGAGGGGCATCTGAGGCCGTTGAAATGAGGGAATGAAATCGAAAATATCAGAAAATTTCGAATATACTCGAAAGAAGTTCACTGCGAGATGAGGCAGATAATAATAACAATATTGATAATAACAACAACAACAACAACAACAACAACAACAATAATAATAAAAGAAAACTCTAAACTTTCAAAATGGGATCTATATTGACAAGTATGATCGCACTTTATCAACTATAATGTTTCCAATACCCATTGTGCGAGTATTTCTGTAGTCTTTTGTACCCTCTGTATCTCGTATTTTTGTATGATTTTGTATGCGATATATCTAGTATTTCCCTTGGCTAGGTATAGTATTATTTTCTAGTTTTTGTATACGTTATAATCTAGTATTTTAAACCTTTTTGTAAATCTCTATCTAGCATTTTTTTGCGCCTTTGAACATACACGACCAGTATATACAGTATATCTTATTCTTCTATGTGTTTTATATGTATTTTATTGCATGCTGGTATGCTAGGCTTCATACAACATACCGGGGCAACATTGCGTGATAAAAGCAGATTACCTGAATCAGCATGTGGTGTAAGAGAGGTTATGGAATCCGTCAGAGCTGAAGACGTACTGGATTGAAGTATGTTTTAGTTTCAAACATATCAGAGTTTGATATGTTAAAGCACGTTAAAAGGCTTATGATATTGAAATATGATAAAGCCCAAGATACATACAACCTTTGTATATTGCATAGAAAATGTTATATATGAATTTGGATATGCTGAATCTTGATATAAAATTAAAACAGATCAGCTGTTCAACAGTACATTCGTCGCTGTATTTCCTCTTTGAAAAAAGAAAAGAAAGAAAGATTTTTTTTTTTTTTTATTCACATTACCTAATCCTTAAGCTTTAATGCTGAAGCTGCTGAGGGTATGCCAGACGTAAACAGAAATCTCTGCGAGTAGATTGACCCCGTTAAAAACTAAGGTCACGATTGGATTTAGTCGGCAGGCATGACTCAGCGAAAAAAAAGGTCGGTGATGATGTGGGTTTGTTGTGACGTCACGGCGAGGCTTAGGTACGCCAGGGATGTGTGTGTGTGTGTGTGTGTGTGTGTGTGTGTGTGTGTGTGTGTGTGTGTGTGTGTGTGTGTGTGTGTGTGTGTGTTTCTCTCTTTCTCTTTCTCTCTCTCACACATCTACTCTTACTCTTACTCTTACTCTTACTTTCTATCTATCTATTTCTATCTTTCTCAGTCTCAATTTTTCTCTATATCTTTCTATCACTCTCTGGATCTAGCGAGAAAACGCCAGAATGGCAATACTGCTCTCACGCGTAATAACAAAGATGATGATGATGATGATGATGATGATGATGATGATGATGATGATGATGATGATGATGATGATGATGATGATGATGATAACAACAATAATAATAATAATAATAATAATAATAATAATAATAATAATAATAATAATAATAATAATGAATAATAATAATAATAAATAATAATAATAATAAATAATAATAATAACAATAATAATAATAATAATGATAATGATAATAATGGAAATGATAATGATAATGATAACAATAACAATTATAATAATGATAATGCCAATAATAGTAAAAATGATAATAGCAAAGATAATAGAGAAGATAACAAAAACAATAATAATGATAATAAGGATAATAACAATATCAAGCAACAATGATAAAATCAATAACAATAATAAACCTAATAATACAAACAATATATATATATATATATATATATATATATATATATATATATATATATATATTTAAAATAAGTACACGGGTCATATTTGTGAATAGAAGATGAAACGAAAAAAAGGTTGTAAATTTTGTGTCACGAACCCCAAGCTAAAAAGGGGTGTGGCCAAAGATTGAGAAATATTGACTATGTAAAATTCTTGACAAATGACAGGGCTATATCATGTGTGGGTTTGTGAAGTTCTCCAAAGAGGAAAATTTATTTATTAAATTACTGAGTTAGATTTTAAGTTAGGTCTATGTAATTTTTAAGATGGTCTTTTTTCTGCATTTTAAGAATACACTTAACGTTGCATTATCAATTTCTTTTGGATTTACTATTCATATATAAATCTATTTTAATTTTGTATCAAGATTCAGCATATCGAATTTCATAAGAAAACATTTTTATGCAATAATACAAAAGTTACGTACCTTGGGCTTTATCGTATTTCAGTATCTTAAGCCTTTTAACATGCTTTAACATATCAAACTCTGATATATCTGAAGCTGAAACATACTTCCGTCCATACTTCCAACCATTAATCAACCTAAAACTGTAGCTTACATCAGCAAACCAAATTCTACCTCCGAAAATTCAACCGCAAAATTCTGACATCTCAAACCTAACTGTCACGTGTCAACTAAACTTTATCAGCCATCGACCATGACACGTATTATACAGGGAGGGGTGGGGGCTTTATATGTTTATCTCCCCCGTAGAGATTCCATCGGCGATAACGAGAGGTGGGAGTTCTACAGCTAACAGCTATTATCACTGTGGGGGCGGTTGGTGAGATATTGTGCTGTGTTCCTATCAGATGCTTGGTATTTGATGATACGATATCTATGTGTATCTAAATATCCAAATATCTAAAGATCACACACATGCGGAAAAGAGAGTACACAGGTAAAATGCTTGATATGCATCTTTTTTTTATGATTAGTTTGGGGTTTCGTGTAATACTCTCACGACCTTAATAAACCTGTACTGTCCACTCCTAAGTTGTTATTACACATCCGGCTCGGAAAAAACTTTTTTATTTTATATTTTCTATTTATTTACTTATTTTTACCTACCTTCTTCATTCATCATGCCAGCATATATATATATATATATATATATATATATATATATATATATATATATATATATATATATATATATATATATATATATATATATATATATATATATATATATATATATATATATAAACACAGACTGCGATGTTTGTGGATATTACACTGTAAGTAATTGAAACGAATAATAATAATTGCAAGGTTGGATGGCTATAGGAAAAAAAAGTCAGTCATGGAGGCTAACCTACCTGAAACTCGCACTTCACACACGAACTCCTCCCACGCAGGTTTATTCACCCCAAGAGCTCCGACTTTCCAGATGCTTCACCCTCGTAATCTGCACATCCAGTAGATTTGCGATATGGATGAGTCACAGTTGTATGTCGTATTGCCTTACCGAGCTTCTATGAAACTTAAGATGTTCGTATTTCTCTCTCTCTCTCTCTCTCGCGTTGTTTAAGTGCTTCGTTCAGGTTCCGAACCGGGATTTGGAAAGTGGCGGGTTCAGTTTGAGTTCGGAGTCACACAGTTTTAAAACGTAACAAGATATCAATTGCAGATTAGTTAAAGAAAGATGTAAATAGATGTGTGTGTTTTGTTCATGGTATTACCTCTGTGTCTAATGTACAAGGAACCAAGATCAAGAAAATTCGAGCGTATATCAGGTCATTTGCCATGGGTGTCATCCATGTTTTTTTCATGGGCGTGCAAAACGTACACTCAAGGGGGGGGGGAGTAATCTCACGCGTATGTTATAAAAATGACGATCCGGATATAATTAAGAATTACCATTTATATATTGCCTTAACCGTGCTTTCGTAATCAAGCCTGAAAGATATGCAGCAGATGCAACTTTTTTTTTATTATTTCCAGTACAAGGACACTTGGACACATTAATGTTTTAGAACCAATTATATTCTCATGATTAAACCCCCATGGACAAAGACTGGATATATGTCAATGCAAGGTCTCCTATAACAGTTACCTTGCCACAATCTGTCACTATCACTGATCGTGAAGATCCTGTGGCAAAGGTCATCATTTTTATCTTTTTGCTCTGTACACTCTGGAGGGGGGGCGGGGTGAGGGGGTCTTGGCGAAAGATTGCTTTTTGCACGCTTGTAAAAATTTATATATATATATATATATGTGTGTGTGTGTGTGTGTGTGTGTGTGTGTGTGTGTGTGTGTGTGTGTGTGTGTGTATATATATATATATATATATATATATATATATATATATATATATATATATATCTGAATAACGAACTCATATAACCACCCAACAGAGAAGTTAATCTGAAAAGCTTCTGAAAAAAGTGAAAAAAGAATATTGAAACAGTTATCACAGGAGATAAGAAGTAAATAATTAATAGAAAAAAAATAATAAATAAACACATCAATAAAAATAATTTATAAAAAACAAACAAACAATGAAACTGAAAGATTTATTAGAATGCTAGAATGTTTCTGTTATGAGAGGTTTTATTAACACCAACAAAGAAATTTGGAAGTTAAGGCTTGTGTTCACACCCTTGGTCATTTACAGTCTAAACACAAGCATACGCAAATATGCAATATAAATAGAGACAAACTTGCAAAAATATACAAATGCAAATATTACGCAATAATATCACCCACACACCCACACACACACACACACACACACACACACACACACACACACACACACACACACACACACACACACACACACACACCTTTATCAGAATGCGCGCCCATGTGGACTGATAGTCTCATAATATGCATCTAGAGATTCATTATTACTTTCAAATCCCATTAAGAAAATTTGCCATTTGTGGTTGGAAGGGACTACTTTCTTGGGTGCCGATCAATGTCTGTGTATTACTCCGCCCGTTTGTTTCACCAAATTTGTTAATAATTTATTCGTCGTTATTACTGTTATCATTATCATCATTATCACTATCACCATCATTATCATTAATATGATTATCGTTGTTTTTTGTTTTGTTGTTATTGTTATCGCTGTCTATATTGTTGTTGTTGTTGTTGTTGTTGTTATAATAATAATAATAATAATAATAATAATAATAATAATAATAATAATAATAATAATTATTATTATTATTATTATTATCAGCTAATCAAAATTCGTAAGAAATGTATTCACAAATGATTAAGTGATCTTAATAAAATATAAAAATAATGCTGCTGATGATGATGATGTTCATAATTATGATGATAATGACAATAATGATAGTAGTAATGCTAATAACAACAATATGATAATGATGATGGTGATGATGATGATTATAATAGTAATTATAATAATAACAACAGCAGCAACAATAATAATAATAATAAATAATAATGATAATAATAATAAATATAATAATAATCATAATAATGATAAGAGCAACAACAACAACAACAATAATAATAAATTTAATGTTGATGATAACAATAACGATAATAAAGATGATCTTGATGATGATGATGATAACAATAATGATAATGATGATAATAAGCAAAACAAAAACAAAAACAATCCCGCAACAAAAATAAGAACAAATAAAGGCCACCAAAGAGGAAGAAGAAAACCGTGGATCCGAGTTGATTTACGTGAAGCACAGCCCATGATCATAACATTAAAATGATTGACATTTTATACGATTATACTGATTAACCTGTTGGACTGTTGCGTCACCCTTTCATGTTAAAAGGAGGTCACCAACGCACTGCCTTCCTGCCTCAGTTGAAAGCACACGCAAGCACGCGCACGCAGGAATCTAAATTTAGTGTTTGTGATATGTGTACGTGTAGGTAATGGATGTATAGATACTCTGACGTGTACTAAATAATACGGTGACGTTGTAATTTCGTCAGGGTTTTTCATCAGACGAAGTAAAAAGCGAAATGGCTTGTAATCCGTTGCTGTTGTGTGCAGTGTTTAATTTTAAATGTAGATATACATTCATACAAAGATACACACACATAGATAGGCACATAGGCACACACACACACATGCACAAGCACATGAACGTGTGTGTGTGTGTGTGTGTGTTAGAGCAAAATGCACACAGATGTAATGAATATGTACGTGTGTACATGTATGTGAAAAGTGTCGAGCCCAATAACTGGCATCTGGTTTCTGTCACGTGTGAGCTGATCACGATTTTTTTTTTCTTTTAAGATTTCCACTCATTGGACTTACCACCTGTCAGCGTGAACACGACCATTTTTTATTATAATTAATGGCAAGTCATCATGAGTTCGTCATCTTGTGGCTGCCATGTGACGTGATCATGTAGAAGTATATGTGAACCAGCGCGTGACGAGTGTGTATGTGTGCGTGTGTGTGGACACGTGAATTTTTTATGAGCTTGTATGTGTATCTTATAGTATATCCACTAAGTAAATGCTACATAGATGAGGCACAAAGGTGGTTCGATTTTGTAACATTTTAATTTTTAAATATTTTTGTCGATATCAATATTTCTTCCTCTATAAAGCAGGTTTTAGTCTCCCTCCTTGTCATCAGTCACCATATATTTATATTTGCATCTTTAATCACGTCAGTAACGTCACATAAATCATTATTTCATCTCTAATTCTTTTGGAAATGTCACATTTTCTCATCTCTTTTCTCGTTTTTTAAATTATTATCATTATTTTTTTATATCACGGATTTCTCCCCGTCATTCGAAGACAATGATACGATGACAATTGATACAATGACAGTGATACAATGACAATGTCATTCGGTCCGAGGATGAGTGCACATCATACCACCCCCACCTATATGCTAATCCTCCTCCGTGTTTTTTTTTTTTTTCATTTTCTGTTTCTTTTGCTCTTATTCTTCTATGTCTTCTATATCTATTTTCTCTCCCCTTCTTTTTGTTCTCTACTTGTTTCTCTTTTTCTCCTTCGTTTCCTCCTCCTTTTCCTCCTCCTTCTCCTTCTCCTTCTCCTTCTCCTTCTCCTTCTCCTCCTCCTCCTCCTCCTCCTCCTCCTCCTCCTCCTTCTCCCCCTCCTCCTCCTCCTCCTCCTCTTCATCATCCTTCTATTTTATCTCTCCTTTCTTCTTGCTATTCTCTTTCCGTCTCGTTCTTTGGGTAAAATACTAATCCGCGATTCGAATGCTCGGGAACGATTCCCCCTTAAACGAGAGAATGAAAGAATCTGCGTCTTTGGAATTAAATAATGGATTACTAAGCTCCAATTCTTAACACACACTAAAAAAAAAATCGTCTTAAAAAAAAGAAAGAAAGAAAGAAAAGTAAAAAAGGTAACAGCATCCATGGCGCTTGACAAATGGCATTTTTCTGGCGGGAGGGAAACACGTGACTCTTATAAAGCGTCTGATGCATTTAGAACTCTTAAGCCATGGCGTGAGTGTTTAATAGAGAAGGGATTTTTTTAAATTCATGATTTTGCGATGCCAGTGAGAGAGTTATAGCTGAGTGATACGGTAAACGGGGGTGGGGAGAAAGAGACTACAATGTACATTGTTTGGATATGAATAGAGAGAGGGAGATCTGACAATCGAAGAAAAGAAGATGGAGATGAAAGAGATAATTATGATGTGCAAAATAAGATTTATATAAAAAAGAGTAAGATAAAAAGTGAATCGACTTACATTATCATATTACTTATATTACCATTATTATTATTTTATTATTATTATTATTTTATTACTAGTGCTTCCTGCAACAGATTCTTCCAGCCTTCATGACCAGACAGAAAATCCTTCAAAGAGAATGAATGAAAGTCAATTGCAAGGCTATGGAACAACTGCAAGTGCTGGAGGCATATCAAGTCCCTGGGATCACTATAACCTTCACCTTGCAACTAACCACTACAGTCGGATCTCCTATTTGCAACACGAGCCGCACTCCTGGTCGTTGGCACTGTGTCCCTCTGATCTTATCTCCCGCGACAGTGCCACCTTGTCACCTGGTCCCCAAGTCCCATATTGTGCCATTGTGACCTTGTGTTCGTCGCTGGCCTGTGCCATCATGTCGGTTTGGCTCTATCAGTGGGTTATGGTGTCATGTTCTTCGTGTCGAACTGTATCTCTTGCCTTCCCTTTTTTAAAATTCTCTCTGTGCCTTTCTCTTTCTGCTTCGTTCTGCTTTTCTTTCTTCCTGTCTCTGTTTTTGTTTCTGTATGTTTGTTTGTGTGTTTGTTTGTGTGCGTGTGTGTGTGTGTGTGTGTGTGTGTGTGTGAATAAAATGTTTTCTTTTCTTTCTCTCTCTCTCTCTCTCTCTCTCTCTCTCTCTCTCTCTCTCTCTCTCTCTCTCTCTCTCTCTATCTATCTATCTACCTCCTCCCTTATCTCTCCATCTCTCGACACTGTGGCTTCACACCGTAATTAAGAAATCTCGGAAGGAGATCAGGTAGGCAAAGTCCTCGCCATTACCCATTCGTCTCTCGTACGCAATCCTGGTCATTATGAAAGATTTATGAAGTACTTATTCTTAAAAAAACAAAGAATTGCACGCATTGACGTCATCATCACCGGGCTGACGCAGCGTTCGGATTTGTTGTGTTGCGTACCAGGTTAAGCTCGCGTGGGTCGGCTGCGCACTCATCAATGTGTTTTCTGTGGGGCTTCCTTCGTCCCCGAGTCTCTGGCGAACGTCTAAAACTAGAACATGTAGGTGTGTGTATATGTGTATGTATGTATGTATGTATGTATGTATGTATATATATATATATATATATATATATATATATATATATATATATATATATATATATATATATATATATATATGCATGTATGTGCGCTCGCGCGTGTGTATGTGTTTGTATACACACAGTATATATATAATCATGTATGTATGTATGTATGTATGTGCGTGTGTGTATGTGTGTGTGTGTGTGTGTGTGTGTGTGTGTGTGTGTGTATGTGTGTGTGTGTGTGTGTGTGTGTGTGTGTGTGTGTGTGTGTGTGTGTGTGTGTGTGTGTATGTGCGTGTATATATATATATATATATATATATATATATATATATATATATATATATATATATATATATATATATATATAATATGCACCTGACATAATTACGAATATATGTATAACCTGTATCTAAAAAGCTGTAATGGATCATAAGCTATATGGCATAAACCAAACCTAGATGATCATAAGAAATGGCCAATATCTGGCATGAGTCTGAAACTAAGTAACTGTAGAATAATATATTATTATTATTATTATTATTATCATTATCATTATCATTATCATTATTATTATTATTATTATTATTATTATTATTATTATTATTATTATTATTATTATTATATATGTGGAGCACTAACTTTTTTTTTTTTTTGTCAAAGAGGAAATCTAAGAGCTATGTGACCCTCAGCTCGACTCTCTACGTCTTCTTCCTCAATGTTATTATAATTCCGCGTGCCTTGCTCTTTAATTATTTAATTCCTTCTGCAGGAGGAATTCGGATGAGGATTATTCAACAGGAGGTTGTGAAGTGACTCTAAAATCTTTCTGATTCTCCTTCTCTCTCTCTCTCTCTCTCTTAATGTCATTCTTTCTACTCTCTCTCTCTTCATTTCTCTCTCTTCCTTTCTCTCTCTCTCTCTCTCTCTCTCTCTCTCTCTCTCTCTCTCTCTCTCTCTCTCTCTCTCTCTCTTATCTTTTCATCGAATTTTTCAATTAAATTTATAATCCTAAATTAATTCTTATCTGAATCCACGAACAAAATTATGTGACGTGATGTTTGTATGGGGACCAACCAAATTGCCAACACACGGACACGGACACACACACACTCTTTCTTTCTCTCTCTCTTTCTCTCACTCACTCACTCACTCTGTCTCTCTCTCTCTCTCTGTCTCTGTCTCTCTCTCTCTCTCTCTCTCTCTCTCTCTCTCTCTCTCTCTCTCTCTCTCTCTCTCTCTCTCTCTCCCCCTCTCTCTTTCTCCCTCTCTCTCTACAACACGGATACACGCACCGCCCACCTGAAAAAAAAATCTTTAAATACACATAGAACTGTGCAGACGAAACAGCATTGCCAAGAATTCCCTGTCTTTGCGTACATTATGGAGGTTAAATAAGGACGTGTATGTATATCCTGTATACATATCAGTGCATGTGCGCACACACACATATATATGCACAAACAAACATCAAACACTCACACACACAGACACTAAGACACATACAAACACTCACACACAAACACACATTAACACACACGCATTAAAGCACACACACACACACACACACACACACACACACGTTAACACACATATATACACATACACACAAACACTAACTCACACAAAAAAACAAACAAACAAACACACAAACAAACAAAAACACACCTACACGACCAGGGTTAAGATTTTTTTCCTCAAAAAGATATATTTCAAACAAATAACATCGGGTAGTCCTTGATCTTTATCTCACATATAAGATTACCTACCACTTCACACTAAAGTAAATTATTCTTGAGTCTTCAGTCATTCAGCATAATTTCGATGGAAGTAAACCGGCAATAAGAAAGTTATACATGTCAACATTTTCAACAGTATATAATAAAGGGACACGGTCTATGCAATAAAAGTGTTTTATTATTAATGATAATGATGTGCGTTTTCGTGCATACTAAACACATACTATATAATCATATAGTTTACGGCAGTGAACAATTTTACAAAAGAATCATAATATTGTTTAATGATGATTGAAGGTGATTTATAAATAGCTAAGGTATTAGGATAATCATTATATAACCAAAATACTAATGAATAATAATAATATGTAATTTCAGCATACAGAAATTTAAACCACGAGGTAATTTAGTACGAGTGTGGATGGAACCAAGTTGGGCGAAACGATACAGTATAATTGTCAAAATTTCCTTCCCTCTTATTAAACGGAGACAAAAGAGTGTTCTGTCCGTGGCGGAAGTATCATGGGTATATACTCGACCTTGGAGTCACGCAGGCATCTAACCATCCTGGCATTTGCACATAAACCCACACTCGTGTACGTGCACAGGGAGGAGTATTCTATAGGCTAGTACAGTATGCAGCCTAAGACTTCTCGAGCTTGAATATATATTCTGTGTGCGTGTGTGTGTGAAACATGAGAATGATATTTTGATGTGTTTTTTCATTGCTGAATAGTTGATTTAACTACGAGTAAGATTTCAACTTTAATGAAGGAGATCCGGGAATATGAAAACCTAATTTTTTTAAAAAGTGGTTCCTGTTTTTGGTTCCTTATTTGAGAAAAAATGGGTCCCTGTTTGAGGCCTATTATCTGAGGCAATGGGGCCCCAGTTTGAGGTCCCAGTTGTAAATTATGAGGTCCCATTGGATGTTACTTCAAGCTATATAAATGTCGCTAAAATATATTACAAGTAAAAAAAAAATGTGGGCAAGGTAGGGGCGGATTCGACTAAGGAAGGGGACCCATGCCAAGGTGCCCTAGAAGGTCATAAGTCGGCCCAGCACACGCCTACAAACTTGTGTACATTCTGCAATTCTACACGTAAACCCACACTCAGATACACATACACACAAAGTGCATTCTGATATTATACGTACACCCACACTCAAATACACATACCAAAAAAGTCCACTCACGTAAATACATACACGGATCTAAGTACGCGAAATACACCTAAACCCACACTCATATACACACATACACAGACCCAAGTGCACGAAATACACCTAAATCCACACTAACATGCATATACATATACATATTCCTCATCCATGTTCAAACTGATGTTTACGTAAATGCACACTCAAGTAACACAAACCCATGTATGCTCTTCTTTTACACCTACACCCACACTCACGTACATGTCATGTGCACAACCTATTTATAAAAAAAAACTCATATACAGACACAAACACAAATACATGTATACAGATGACACCGCACAAACACATTGTTAGTCTTATTACGCTTGTATTAACATGGCAATGAGATATTTGCATGATTTTCCGCTGCATGTTAACTTAACCACATAATGAGGAACCACAGTGGTCTTTCATATGAGTTACTTTGTTACTCTTCCTCTCTCTCTCTCTCTTTCTTTCGTTCTTTCTCTCTCTCTCTCTCTCTCTCTCTCTTCCTTTCCCTGCCGCTCCTTCCCTTACCCTCTCCCTCCTCAATTTCCCTCTCCTCCCTATCCCTTCCTCCTCATCCTTTACTTTCTTTTCCTTCCTTCTTCTCTTTTCCTCTCCCTCCTCATTCCCCATCCCTTCCCTATCCTTCCTTCCTCCCTCCTCATCCCTTCCTTCCCCTCCCTCTTTCTCTATCATGTCTCATCCCCTCCCTATCCCTCTCCTATCCCTCCCTCCCTCTCTCTCTCCCTTCCTTATCTCTCTCTCACTTCCCATTCCCTCCTTTTCCCACTTTCCCTTCCCTTCCTCATCCTTTCCCTATCCCTTCCCCCTCTCTCTCTCACTTCCCCCCCCCCCCATCCTCTCTCTCTCTCTCTCTCTCTCTCTTTTATCCGTTTTATCTTTTTTTTCTGATTTCTCGTTCGTTTTCGTGTTCTCATCTCTTGCTCGCTGTCGCTCTCTCTTTCTCTCTCTCTCTCTCTCTCTCTCTCTCTCTCTCTCTCTCTCTCTCTCTCTCTCCCTCTCTCTCTCTCTCTCTCTCTCTCTCTCTCTCTCTCTCTCTCTCTCTCTCTCTCTCTCTCTCTCTCTCTCTCTCCTCTTCTCTTTCTCTCTCTCTCTCTCTCCTTCCTTCTCCCTCTCTCACTTCCCCTTTCGTTAGGCAGGAAGGAAGACCTCCCTCACAACAAGGTCATTCTGCAACCTACACTAGCTAGAACGACCTTCATGCTTCATTGAATATCAGTGACAATAAACATCTTGCTATTTTCTTTTTCTTATCTTTTTTTTGTGGAATGTTGGAATTTTCGAAATTATTTATTAAGTTTTGTAGTTGTTGTGTTCTGTAGTTCTGCGGTTTCTGTTTCGTGTAGTTATGAACGTTTTTTTCTTTTTTTGTAGTTTTTAAATATTTTTTTACTGTTTGCTGTTTTTTTTTTTTTTTTTTTTTTTTTTTTTTTTTTTTTTTTATGAGCGTTTCGTTGAAGTTCTGTAGTTTGAATGAACGTTTGATTTTCTGTAGTTTGAGTGAACGTTTGAAATTGAGGAGCTCTGGACGTCTGAAAGTTCTGATAGTCTGAAGTTCAGAGTTTCTCAAACGTTTGAAGTTGAGGAGTTTTAAATATCTGAAGTTCTTGCAAGTTCTTACATTTGAAACTTTGAACGTTTCAAGTTCTGCAGTTTACCAACGTTTGAAACTCGTGGGTCTGAACGTTCATTTTTCATCTTATCTCATTAATAAAAAAATAATAATAATAACCCCAGGACGATTTTTAAATTTTAATGTTTATCTTCTAAAAGTATTTATTTGTTTAACTAATTTATTTATTAGTATCATTATTACTATTATTATTATGTATTTATTTTTTGTTTGTTTGTTTTATGGTTACGGCTGGACGATTTCTTTTTTGTTGTTGTTGTTGTTGTTACCGCAGGACGAATGTGATCCTAATGACGCCCGAGCGATCTGATGATTAACGGTGATTCATCCTCGACCGTGACTTATCATCGTGAATCATCGACGTGAGAGATTCAAGATAATCTTCACATGAGAGTGAGAGAGGGGGAGGGAGTGAGAGGGGGAGGGAGAGAGAGGGAGAGAAGGAGGGAGAGGGGGAGGGAGGGAGAGGGAGAGCGGGAAGGAGAGAAGGAAGGAGAGGGGAGGGAAGTAGAGAAGGAGGGAATCAGAGAGGTGGAGAGAGAGGAAAGCAGAGAGAGAGAGAGAGAGAGAGAGAGAGAGAGAGAGAGAGAGAGAGAGAGAAAGAAAGTGAACAGAACAGAAGAGAAGAGAAGAGAGAGA
>NC_051423.1:20855166-20860166 GCF_015228065.2 Penaeus monodon | reverse complement strand
CCTCTCCCTCTCTCTTCTCTCCTCCCAGCCTCCTCTCCCCCTCTCCCTCTCTCCTCTCCCCCAGCCTCCTCTCCCCCTCTCTTCCATCTCCCCTCTCCCTCTCTCTCCCCTCCCCCCCTCTCTCTCTCCCTCTCCACCTCTCCCCCCCATCTTCCTCCTCTTTTCCTCTGTGGCTTCTTTTCTTCGCTGTTTACCCTCTTCCTTTTCCCTCCGTTGTAATATCTCCTCCTATTCCCCTTCTCCCTTCTCCTCTTTATCGGTTTCTTCTAGCTTCTCTTTCTCACTTATTTTCTCCCTTCTATCTCTCCTTCCTCTCATTCCTTTATCCTTTATCCCTTCCCTTCCCCTTCCCCTCCCGTGACTCCACTGACTGATTGATTAACTGATTGATTGGCACGATTGGCTCAATGACTGACACTCAGCCATTCGTGTGGGTCAGTCAGTCAGCCAGTCAGTCAGTCAGTCAGTCAGTCAGTCAATCACTCAGTCACTCAGTTAGTCACTCACTCACTCAGTCGTGTGGGTCAGCCAGCCAGTCAGTCAATCAATCATTCATTCATTCATTCATTCATTCATTCAGTCAGTCAGTCAGTCAGTCAGCCAGCCAGCCAGCCAGTCAGTCAATCAACCAATCAATCAATCAATCGCGTCAGTCAGTCAATCAATCAGTCAATCAATCTCGTCAGTCAGTCAATCAATCAGTCAGTCAGTGAGTCAATCAGTCAGTCAGTAGGCCTCCCCATCCGCGGCGGCCGCGCCTCTGCCGCGCTTCGCTCTCGGCTCGGATTTCACTTCCTCGTGCTTTTTGCTTTGTGTTTGTTTGTGTGTTTGTGTATCGGGGGGGGTTGTTTGTTTGTTTGTTTGTGTGCTTGTATATGGAGGGGGGGTTTGTTTGTGTGTTTGCGCTTCTGGGGGGGTTGTGTGTGTTTGTGTGTTTGCGTATCGGGGTGTTTGTTTGTTTGTTTGTGTATCGGGGTGTGTGTTTGTTTGTGTGTGTGTTTGTGTATCGGAGGGTGTTTGTTTGTAAGAGTGTATGTTTGTTTTTAAGGGTATGTGTTTATTAGCGTGTTTGTTTATGAGTGTTTTTTGCGTGTTTATAAAGGTGTGTGTTTGTTTATAAGGATGTGTGTTTGTTAGCGTGTTTGTCTATCGGGATTTGTGTGTTTGTTAGTGTTTTTGTTTGTCGGGGTGTGTTTGTTAGTGTGTTTGTGTGTCAGAGTGTGAGTTTGTTGGTATGTTTGTCTACCGGGTGTGTTTGTTAGTGTTTTTGTATATCGGGGTGTGTTTGTTTTTGTTTGTGATTGTTAGTGCGTTTGTCTGCCCATATGTTAGTTTGTTTGTCGGTGTCTCCTTGTCACTTGTGTTTGGTTTCGTTTGTTCGTCAGGGCATTTGTTTGTTTTGCCCCTGTTTATCTGTCAGTGCCGATATTTATGCTGACAAATGCACAGGTACTCATGAATATGCGAGCATTTGCATATGTGTCCGCATGAATGTATGAAGGCACTCGCACGCACAAATGCAAACCTTCACGTGCATCATATTAAGAGCCCATGTGTTGTGTGTGTGAGTGAGAGGGGGGGGAGGGAGGGAAAGAGAGAGAGAGGGGGGAAGAGAGAGTGGGAGAGAAGAAGGGAGAGAGAGAGGAGGAGGGAGGGAGAGAGAGAGAGGGAGGATGGGAGGGAGGGAGGGAGGGAGAGAGGGAGAGAGGGATAGAGGGAGAGAAGGATAGAGGGAGAGAAGGATAGAGGGAGAGAAGGATAGAGGGAGAGAAGGATAGAGGAGAGAGAGAGAGAGAGAGAGAGAGAGAGAGAGAGAGAGAGAGAGAGAGAGAGAGAGAGAGAGAGATAAGGAGAAAGAGAGTCAAAAGGCATAGCAATCTCTGGCCCAGTAGGATGAAAACCAAGCCATGTCCTGCATACGGAGTGCCCCAACCCCACCCCACCCCCCTTACGCACAGCGAGACCTTGGCACGGCACCAGAGAGGCATTTCACGGCTAACGTTCTATTGGAAAGGTGCCAGGAGTTCGAGCAGGGTTATGGCACCCTTGAGCCAGAGCCAGACGAGTGACGAGTACCAGGGCCACGGTAGGCATGTCTCCCGTAGAATCTGGCATCCGCGGGCGTCAAACGAGCCAATGGGAGGTGAAGGAACTGGCACCCTGATCTGGCACTCGGTGTGTGAATCACCCGGTGTTTTTTTTGCTGTCATTCAGAACGTAGCTGTGATGTGAATATTTAATGAGCTTGCGGTTTTGTGAATAAAATGGAGACGCGAATGTGACCAGGAAGTAAAGTAATAATAATAATAAATAAAAATAAATTAAAAAAAAAAAAAAAAAAAAAAAAGTAAAAAAAAAAATAGTGATAATAATGATAATAAATCGATCAATCAACACAAAATGAATTAATAAATACACAGATAGTCCCTCAAACGAGATTAAATAAATAAACATATAAATGGATAAACAAGATGAAATTGATAAAAAATATAAGAATAAATAAATGAATGATATACAAATCTCTCCATTACGATAGATATTCAACAAGTATTCTTATATAAAGGAATTTAAATCTTACATGTGTGTGTATTTGCGCACATAAAAACATACGTACACGAATGCATACATACGTACATAAATGCATACATACGTCAATAAACATGCTTACATATTGACAGCAACATATATTTTTTTTCTGCTTCTTCCTAATCGTTTATAATCCAATTTTATTTTATTTATTTATTTATTTTTCATTTTTAGTTGTTTTTTCTCTCCTTCGTCGCTATTTCCTTCCTTCTTCCTCTTTCTTTTCTTTCCTCTTCCTTGT
Organism: Penaeus monodon; assembly: GCF_015228065.2. Taxonomy (NCBI): domain Eukaryota; kingdom Metazoa; phylum Arthropoda; class Malacostraca; order Decapoda; family Penaeidae; genus Penaeus; species Penaeus monodon. Next base: position 20,857,339 of record NC_051423.1, on the reverse strand, counting down.
TTCTTTTTTTTTTTTTACGTTCAACACTTTCTTTAATTTTTTCCGTTTTTCATTGTCCTATTTTTCTCTCTCATCTTCTTCCTCTTCTTTTTTTTTTTTCTTCTTCTTCTTCTTCTTCTTCTTTTCTCTTTGATATTTTACTCCTCTTTCCTTCTCCCTTTTCTCTCTTTTTTCCTGTGCTTCCTTTTTCTCTCTCTCTTTTTTCCTCTTCATCTTCCTTTTTCTCCATTCTCCTTTTTGTCTCTCATTATTTCTCCTTTTCTTTTCCTTTCCCTTCGTCCTCTCTCACTGTTTTCCTCCTCCTCTTCCCATTTCCTCCATCCTCTCCTTTATCTCCCGTTTCTCATCTATCTACTTTCCCCATTATCCTTTTCCCTCCCTTTCCCAATTTCCGTTCTCGCTTTGTTTTTCTCTCTCTCCTCTTCATCCATATTTTCTCTTCCACTCTTTCTCCTTCATTTTTTCTCTCTCTTCCACCCTCTCTCTTTCGTTATTTCTCTCTCTTCCACCCTCTCTCTTTCATATTTCTCTCTCTCTCCTCTTCATCCTCCTCTATTTTCTCTCTTCTACTCTCTAATTTTTTTCTTCTTTCAATCCCCCCCCCCCTTTTTCCTTTTGGCTTACGAAACCTGTGAAGGTAACATCCACTTAATGTATTTGCATGACTCAGCTCTTTTTTATACTTAGGCCTGCCCATGTTGTGGCGAGTGGGTCATGCCAGGTTCACAAGGTCATAGGTCACAGGGAAGGGGAGAAACGGGGGAAGGAGGAGAGGATAGGGGGGGGGGGGGAGGAGGGAAGAAAAAGAACAAAAAGAGAGAGAGAGAGAGGGGGGGAGACAGAGAGGGGGTTAGACAGAGAGGGAGAGGAGAGAAAGAGAGAGAGAGAGAGAGAGAGAGAGAGAGAGAGAGAGAGAGAGAGAGAGAGAGAGAGAGAGGGGGGAGGGAGGGAGAGAGAGAGAGAGAGAGAGAGAGAGAGAGAGAGAGAGAGAGAGAGTAAAGAGAGAGAGAGAGAGAGAGAGCGAGAGCGAAAGAGAGAGAGAGAGAGAGAGAGGGAGGGGGGGGAGAGAGGGAGAGAGAGATGAGAGAGAGAGAAGAGAGACGGGGAGAGAGAGGAGAGAGAGAGAGAGAGAGAAACAGAAAGAAAGAGAAAGAGAGAAATAAAGACAAATTGAAAAAGAAAGAGAAAGCGAGAGACAGAGGAGAGACGACAAAACGACTTCTCTTGCAACTGCCTGCGTATTAGTCTAGACAGGGCTGACCTAAGGTTATTTGCGATACGAAACTGCTATGTCTTCCCTCACATGACAGATGGAGGTGAATTTCTACTTGCTTGTTCGTGTGGCGTTCGTGTGGGCCAATTTATTCTCTTTATGTATATATATATATATATATATATATATATATATATATATATATATATATATATATATATGTGTGTGTGTGTGTGTGTGTGTGTGTGTGTGTGTGTGTGTGTGTGTGTGTGTGTGTGTGTGTGTGTGTGTGTGTGTGTGTGTGCGTGTGTGTGTGTGCGTATGTGTGTGTGTGTGTGTGTGTGTGTGTGTGTGTGTGTGTGGTGTGTGTGTGTGTGTGTGTGTAAGTGTATGTGTGTGTGTATGTGTGTGTGTGTGCGTGTGTGCGTGTGTGTGTGCAAGCTAAGAGTATCAATCACGTGTCTTACCAATGGCTTAGAATCTCTTATACCCTGTAACAATCCAGTTAATGTTGGTGTCATCTGCTTATATATGTATAAGATACGTTAGATCTTACATCTCAATTCTCTCTTTCTTTCTACTTCACTTGTTCTCTCTTTCTATCTTTCCTTTCCTCTTTTTTTCTCCTTTCTCTCTTCTTTATCTTCTTCCTTATCATCTCCCACGTGCTTACGTTTTTTTTTTTCTTATCGTTCATTCTCCTTTCATTTCGTTATTACCTCTCCCTCCGTTCTTCCTCTTCTTCACTCCTCCCATTCGCAATTCTCACTGTTATTTACTCTTACAGACTGTTTTTTTTTTCTCCTTTAGTTCCCCTTTCTCTCATTTCCTCCCTCTTCCCTCATTTGCCTTCTCCCTCCTTCTCTCATTTCACTCCTTCCTCCTCATTTCCTCTTCCCTCTTACTTCATTTTCACTCCTCCCTCCTTCTCTCGTTTCACTTCTTCCTCCTTCTCTCATT
>NC_051423.1:20828400-20843400 GCF_015228065.2 Penaeus monodon | reverse complement strand
GTCGACACACGTGATGGAGTAACCTCGCGGGCGAATCTATTGTAACTAGGACCATTTAAGGGTTTTCCGCCTATGTTCTTCTCCTTTTTTGTATATATATATTTCTTTTCTTTATTTTCTTCTCTGGTTATGTTTCTGTTTCTATTTCTGGTTCTGTTTGTCTGTCTGTTTGTGTCTCTGTCTCTCTCTTTTTCTTTCTGTCTTGGTCTCTCTCTCTCTCTCTCTCTCTCTCTCTCTCTCTCTTCCATTCTCCCCCCCCCCTCTCTCTCTCTTTTAAGGACTAACAATTATCAATTCGTGGAAAGTATGGACTAACATTTTTGACGGCATGTATACAGTGAACTCATGGCGTGGGAGGGAGAGAATATCTGAACTCCTTAGCTAATATAAAGTGAACTCAAAATATGGAGTAAATTTTGAGCTCCTTGGCTAGCACGGTGTGAGCTCATGGAGTAAACATTGAAACTAATGCAGAGTGAGCTCAGCACGTCGATCGACCAGCCACGGAGTGGTCGAACATGAGCTTAGAGCGAGGAGTGAGTTTTACGAACTGAGGTGCAGAGTAATCCGTGAATTCATAGCAAGCAGGAAGTGCTCTCGAAAGTGAGCTTTGAATAAAATGTAAATATAATCCCAAACGACGACGAGGGTGATGCAAGACAGTGCTATACCCAGGAGGCATCTCTGCCCACGTGGACGGCCAGCAGCGGCGTCGCGTGAACCCCCCTGCCCTCCTCTTCCCTTCCCTTCCCTCCCCTCCCCCTTAAGCCGCTGCCCCTCGGAACCGCCCGCATGAACACTTCCTGGCTTGCCCTGGTTACAGTGGCTGTAAGGGAGGGGTTGGCGAGGTTACAGCGGCTTGAGGGAATATTTGGTACACGAAGGGTTACTTACCCCCCCAGCCAAGGTCGCCCGCTTCCACCCCCCTCCCTCTACCCATCCCATCATCAACCCCCTCCCACTCCTCTCCCCTCCCATCACCCTCCCTCTCCCCCACGGACATCCTCGTCTATCCCCCCCCCCTATCCCCGTCCTCCACTAGGTGCGGATCTACCTGGTGTGGGGGGGAGGGGGTGGCGAGGGAGGGGAAGCCGTAAGCAATCTTGAAAATCGACGAGGTGTATTTACCGTTACGCGTCAAGCAACATTATAAATCCTTGTGAAATCCTTGAGAGGAGAAAGGGTGGGTTACGTGAAATTTTGTTTCTCCTTTCTCTCTCCTCCCCCCCACCATTTTTTTGAGAGAGAGAAGAAGGGGGTGAAAAAAAAGTTAAATTGAATAAACAATAAATGAAAGATGGGACGAACAGACTTACATGACCTATTACTGACTCTTCGATATTCAGATCTTCCGAAAAATGCGCGAGATTGGTTTATTTGTGAAACCATTCATTCTTAATTGTTGATTAAGAATTCTTAACTATCACAACACACTTATTTCATTCTAGAAGCGACAAGACATGAGGGAGAGAAGTCACCGTAGAGAAGTTTATGATGATCTCATAAGATGTTACCTCATGGAAGGTCATGAGAGTGAAATGCTGTCATACGGAAGATTAAGACGTAGATGTCAGTGCATGAGATATTTTACCAGATAACAGAGAAGGAAGAGAGAAGAGAGATGAGGCGACATATCGTGAGCCTTTTACTTAATGCACGGACAGGTGTGTGTGTGGTTCTCAGCACATAATGCTCATTGTCTGAGATCGCTTGCAAATCCTCTCCTTTTACTGCAGAGACCTTGAGTGTGCAGCTGCAGGGGAGATTCGGGCATCCTCCGTGGAATGTAGCCTTCTGCCGCGTCTTTCAGAGGGCTTGTCTGAAATGTAGATTCACGACGAGACTCTCGTAAGATTCCTGTCAGAGAGTCCTATGAGGCTGTGAGATTCCTGTGAGGCTCCTATAAGATTCCTATAGGCTCCTGTAAGATTCCTATGAGGTTGTGAGATTCCTATGAGGCTCCTATAAGATTCCTATCAGATTCTTATGAGGCTGTGAGATCCCTATGAGACTCCTATAAGATTCCTATCAGATTCTTATGAGGCTGTGAGATTTCTATGAGACTCCTATAAGATTCCAATCAGATTCCTATGAGGCTGTGGGATTCCTATGAGACTCCTATAAGATTCCAATCAGATTCCTATGAGGCTCCTGTAAGATTCCTATCAGATTCCTATGAGATTCCTATGAGGCTCCCATGAGATCCCTATCAGAGTCTATACATTCTTTTTAGACAAATTTTCCCCGGTTTTGCCATGAACTTGCCAATGATAATCTTCAATCCAAGTTCTTTATAAGGGCATTTATCAGCAAACACACACACACACACACACACACACACACACACACACACACACATTTTTTTTTCTTCATCTTCTTCTTCTTCTTTTCTTTTTCTTCTTTTGTGAAAGAAGTTTACAATAAACCAAGATATGCATACAATTGGATTGGATTCGGACGAAAGCACTGCAAGTCTCGTGCAATCACGTGCAACGAGACAGAGAATATTCAGTGATTTTATTTAATTCATTTATCTTCTTATCTATTAATTTGTTTGTCTATTGCAATGCTAGGTATTCAGGGGGATTAATGTCACGAGAAAAAAGTAAATAAGTGAATAAAAATGATGAGAATGATGGAGTTATGTCATCAACTACGTGGGTGATGTGGAGAGGGAGGGGTGAGGGTGGGGGAGGCAGGGAGGGGGAAGAGGGAGAAGAGGGGAGAGGGAGGGGGAGGGGGGGAAGTCATGGTTGCAGCACGTAAGTAGGTTACCTTGCAACAGGAGTAGGAGGAAAGAGTGACTCCGTATTGCTAATTAAATCAGTTATGTAAGTACTTTGATGAAGGGGCGTGAATAATTCTGAACGAAGTCTATGCTCATTAATGTAAGGAATTATATATTTTTTTATTATAAAGTTAGTGCCTATTAGAGGATTTAGTTACATGAGTAATGGAGATAAATGATGTTATAATACTGGTTTTATGTTTGTATGCACTTCGTCAAGAAACAGTGTGACACGTTTAATAGTTACACTAAACAAAAATGCTACACATCAGAGTTCACGGGAAATTCTTGCTGCGAAAAGGATAAATAGGAGTTAACGAATAGGATAAAAGTGGACAGGAGAAGAAGAGGAGAAGGAAAAGGAAAGGAAGAAGAAGGAAAGGCCATACAAAATTAATTGAAGCGAGGGCTGAGGTCTAAAGCAGGGCTGATCCCCTACATTGGGCCTCAGTCCCTGTCTCCTAAGCCCTCCCCCCCCTCCCTCTCCCAACGACAACAACGTGCAAGGGATGGGGGGGGGGAGGGCAGTGTATAAGTAGGTATTTGCATTGCATATGTAATGAACTTGGAAGCTCTACGTCTTTGCTTGTTTGTCATATTTGCATATCAATTAATCTATTATATCAAATATAGAAAAAAAAACATATACGCAGGTTCGAAACAGCGTGATTGACGATAGTGAGAAGAGAGAAAAGAAAAAGAAAATAAAATAAATAATAATAGGGGAAAAAATGAATTCTAAGGTTATACGGAAGAGAGATGAGATGCGAAGAAGGAAGAAGGAAGGACAGAGAGAGAGAGAGAGAGAACGAAGGATGTTGTGGGTGTGGTAAGGAAGAGAAAAAAAAGAAAAAAAAAGGTCAGATGATAGGAGATGGTGTTAAGTGTGGTGAAAATAACCGGAGAACATTCAACTAAGCCTAGTCTGTATCTGATTTACCTGTTATATCTATCATTATTCTTATTCTCTCTCTTCCTGCTCTCCTTTCCTGGTTTTCTTTGTCCTTTTTTACTCTTTTTTATTTATGTTTTCTCGTTTCTTTTGTTATTATTATTATTGTTATTGTTTAATTCCACATTCTTCGTTCTGTGTTTCTCTATACCTGTTTTAACCTTCCTTCTCTCTCTTCCTGTTCTTCCGTTTCTTCTTTCTCGATCTGTTCTGCTCTAGTTTATTTCTTTACTTATTTTCTTCCATCCTCCTTCCTTTCTCTACCTGAGGTGTTTTTAGCATGGGAATTATCAATTGCATTTATTGCTTTATTTACGTAACTGGTAATACTACTTCATTATTTGGTCATAAATGGCATGACTGTGTGTGTGTGCGTGTGTGTGCGTGTGTGTGTGTGTGTGTTTGTGTGTGTGTGTGTGTGTGTGTGTGTGTGTGTCTGTGTGTGTGTGTTTTACTAGAATAAATTGGAAGAACTATTTATCATCAGTTAAAATGCGCAATAAAAAGATTGTATGTCACTTGCAACGTCTCTCTCTCTCTCTCTCTCTCTATCGATACCCTCTAAATACCGATTCCGCGAGCTATCTCTCTATAAGCGATCTCGTACTCCTTATATCGTAGACTAAACCCCCTTCTCTCTCTCTTTTTCTCAACCCAAACCCCAACTACACACACACACACACACACACACAACACCACACACACACAACACACACACACCCACACAAACACACACACACACACACACACACACACCACACACTCACCCTCTCCTCACCCCCACCCCCCCTTAGTTTACATATTCGCATGTAGCAACCTGTTTACCCCATGATGATTCGTCTGTTCATATTACATGTGTGGGATTAAGAGCAAATCCACCATAACGCATGAACCGTTTTTGCGACCCACCAGAAAATCAGTTCTCCATCATGCTAATCAAGGGGTGTATTTATCTTTAGCCGTCTTGATCTGCATGAGCGTTATTTGAGTTAGAAAAAAGTTCAGCGATTATGTTCATGCGCAAAATCGGATAATTTAGTTGTTTGTAGACGTAGCCTTTTATGACATGTTTGATATGTTAAGATGTTTTGACAACCATAATCAAGTTATTTTGATGTTTTAACACGACTGAGATGTTTAAACTTATTAGACTTTGATGTTCTATGGTGTATTGAGATGTTAAGTTTATTTTCATTATTTTTAACACGATACTTACATATTTAGAACCCCTATTGGTTATAGACGCTTTCACAAGTTTTATGGTGCATTAAGATGAACACAAACACAGTAACGTGTACACAAAGATGGAAAGAAAAAACAGCAACAATAAAAAAAATAAAAAATTGACGAAGAAAAGACGAAGAAGAAGATAGGAAAAGAAGAAGGAAGAAGAAATTTAAGTTCAGTTTCTTATTGTGACTATTTTCCTCTTCATGTATTAAGATGTTCTAACAACCATAATTGAGTTATTTTGATGTCTTAACACGACTGAGATGTTTAGACCTACTAGTTACTGATAATGGTGTTCTATGATGTTTTAAGACATTGAGACAATCATACTGAAGTTACTTTGATGTTTTTGGCTTGGCTAGAATATTTTAGTTCTATAAGTTATAGAGGTTTTCACAACTTTTATGATGTAGTAAGATGTTTTAACGACCATTACTGAGTTTTTGTGATGGTCTGACGTGGCTGGGGTATTTAGTCCTGTTGAGAATTCGATTTCATTATTCATATAACCATAAATGGGATGTTTAGACATTTTGCCACTCTTAATTAGGTAATTAGAATTTTAAACACCTACTTTGGATTAATTAACTTAGTGCGATGATTAAGGCAGGCGCTCGCGCGAAGCGAGCGAGCGCGGCCGCGAGCAGAGAGGGGGAACAAGTCAGGCGAGCGGAGCGCGCGCGAGCGCGAGAGTAGAAGCGCGAGAGAGCACAAGAACCAAGAGGGGCAGGGAGCGAGGAGGCGCGCGCGCGAACGCGCGCGCGCGCGGAAGAGGCGCGACGCGCGAGACGGCCGCCGGCGCGCCGCGCGCGCGCCGCGAGAGCGGGCTGCGGCGAGCGCAGACGTCGCGAAGTGCAGGCGCGCGCGCGCACTAGCGAGGCGCGACGCGCGAGAGCGCTCGCGCGCGTCGCCAGCGAGCACGCGCGGCGCGCACGAGCGCGCCCGCGCGAGCCTCGAGCCGCGGCGACGCGGGCGCAGAACCGGGGAGAGACAGCGCGCGCACGGGGGGGCGTCAAGCGAGGGCGAGCAGAAGAGCGGGCCGACGCAGGGAGGGGAGAGAGCGAGGGGACGGCGAGAGAGCGCCCGCAGCGCGGCGAGCGATACGCGCGCGAGCCGCGACGCGCGCGCGAGCGATGCGGCGAGCGACGAGCGACAGGCGACAGGCGCAGGGCGCGAAGAGCGCGCAGCGCAACGCGAGCCGAGAGAGAGCGACGGAGCGAGCGAGCGCGCACGCCGCGGCGAGCGCGAGCTCGCGAGACAGGAGCGGCGCGAGAGGACGAGCGCGAGCGACAGAGCCGGAGCGGCGCGAGAGGCGCGGACAGAGAGAGCGGGCGCGACGGAGGCGAGAGCGAGGCGCGCGCGCGCGAGCCGCGAGACGCGCGAGAGCGAGAGGCGGCGAGCGCGAAGCGCGAGCGAAAAGGAGCGGGAGAGAGAGCGCCAGCGCGCAGCGAGCAGACACGAAGAGCGCGAGCCGCGCGGACGAGCGAGCGAGAGCGCTAGCGAGCAGCGAACCGACGCGCGCGCGCGCGCGAGGAAGGCGCGCGACGCTGGAGAGGGAGCGGCGCAGCGCCAATACCCCCCCATCGATCCCCCCCAGAGGAGAGCGCACGCAGAGCAGCAGCGCGCAAAGAGAGAGCGAAGACAGAGCGGCGGCGACGCAGGAGACGCGCAGGAGCAGAGAGAGGGCGAGGGCGGGAGCGAGCGAGAGGACGTCCGCGAGCGACGCCGAGCGGAGAGATGAACTGAAGAAGAACAAAGAGAAGGAAGAGAGAGAGAGAGACGAGAGAGAGATAGACGCGAGGCGCGAGAGCGCGAGCAGAGCTAGAAGGGAGCGAGAGACCGGGAGATGGAGCGAGCAGAGAGGAGAGAGAGAGAGAGAAGAGAGCGGGAGGGAGGTAGGGGAGAAGAGCGACGAGAGCAGAGAAGGCGAGAGAGGCCGAGAGAGAGACGAGATAGACAGAAAGAGAGACAGAGCGAGAGCGAGCAGCGGAGAAAGACGCGAGCGAGCGGAGCGAGAGAGCAGAAAGAGACGCGAGGCGGGAGCGAGAGGGCAGGGCGAGAGAGAGCGCGGCGAGAGAGAGACGAGAGACTCAGAGATAGAGAGAGAGAGCAGAGCGAGGAGCGACGCGAGGGAGAGGGGCAGAGACGAGAGAGAGAGCCGAAGCAGAGCAGAGAGAGCAGCGAGAGAGAAGAGAGAGCGGAGGTCGGCATCGACGCGAGAGAGCGGGGGTGGGGTGGGAGAGCGAGAAGGACGAGAGAGATGGACGAGGGGCAGAGCGAGAGAGCGAAAGCGGAGAGCCCAGAGAGAGCGCGCGGAGCGAGCGGGGAAGAGAGAGAGAAGAGATAGAGAGCACGCGAGAGAAGGAGAGCAGAGAGGGCGAGGGCGAGAGACAAGAGAGATCTCGCGACGAGACGAGCGAGCGCGCGAGAGAGCGGTAAGAAGAGAAGAGCGCGCAGAAGCGAGAGCGAGAGAGTCGAAGGGAGAGAGCTCGGGGAGGGAGCACGAGAGAGCGAAACGAGAAGCGAGAGCAGAGAAGAGCGAGAGGACGGAGAGGCGCGCGCGAGACAGAGCAGAAGAAGCGAGACGAGAGCGCAGCGCAGGAGCGAGAGACACGGAGAGAGGGAGAAAGCGAAGACGAAAGAGGAAGGAGAGCGAGAGAGAGAGACGAGAGACGAGCGAGCGAGCAGAAAGAGGGGAGAGAGGCGAGGGGGAGAGCGCGGCGAGAGAAGAGAGAGCGAAAGAGAGCGAGAGAGAGAGAGACAGAGAGAGAGAGCGCGAGTATGAGAGAAGAGCGCGCGAGCAGCAAGAGGAAGGGAGCGAAGATGGAAGAAAGACGAGAGAGAGCGACGAAAGAGGAGCTAGGGCAGGAGAGGGAGCAGCGGGCGAGAGAGAGAGAGAGAGAGAGAGCAGAGAGGAGAAGCGCGACAGCGCGCGAGCAGAGGGCCGGAGGGAGCAGAGAGGCGAGAGAGTAAAAAGAGAGAGAGGAGCGAAGGAGAGAGAGGCGAGCGAAGAAGAGAGACCGCAACAGAGAAAGCGCGAGACAGAGAGCAGACGAGAGAGGAGAGGCGCAGCGCAGAGAGCAGCGAGAGAGAGAAGGCAGAGGGAGGAGAAGAGAAAGAGAGCGAGACAGCGAGAAAGCGAGAGAGAGCGCGGAGCGCGTCGCGAGACGAAGAGAGACAAGAGAGAGAGAGAGAGCAGGCGCGAGAGAGGAGCCGAGAGAGCTCGAAAGGCAGCGAGGGGGAGATGGGGAGGCGAGCGAGCGAGAGAGGAAGAAGAGAGACGAGAGAGAAGAACGGAGAGAGACAGAGGCGAGCAGAGAAAGAGAAGAGAGAGAGAGAGAGAAGAGCAGGGATCGAAGACGCGAGGGGAAGAGAAGGGAGAGAGCGTGGAACTCGAGGAGCGAGAGCGAGAGACAGCGGAGAGAGACGAGAGTAGAGCAGACAGAGGAGAGAGAGAGCGAGCAGGAGAGCGAGAGCGAAGAAGGAGAGAAAGAACAGGAGGGAGGGCGAGGAGAGAGAGCTAGAGAGAGAGCTAGATCGAGAGAGCGAGCGGAGGGGCAGAGAGAGAATAAGGAGAGATGAGAGAGAGACGAGCAGGAGAGACGAAGGAGAGGAGAAGATCGGCAAAGAGTGCGGAAGGGAGCAGGAGAGCGAGAGAGGAAGGTAGAAGGATCGAGAGAGGGCGAGCGCGAACGAGGTGAAGAGGAAGGGAGAGGGGCGAGAGGAGAGAGAGCGCGCAAGAGAGAGCGAGAGAGACACCAAGAGAGAGCAGAGAGCAGAGAGAGAACGGAGCAAGGAGAGGGAAGGAGAGAGCGAAGACAGAGAGAGAGCGAGAGAGAGAGAGGAGAAGAGAAGGGCGAGAGGGAGAGAGCGGAGACGCAGCGAAGGAGAGACGAGGACGAGCGAGAGAGAAGAGGAGACACAATCAAGGCGAAGAGAGAGACGGCTCAGAGAGAGACGATGAGAAGAGAGAGAAGACGAGAAGAGGAGAGAGAGGAAAAACAGCGAGAGAAGAGAGCGAGAGATGAGGAAGAGCGAGGAGGCCAAGCGCGCGACGCAGGAGACGCGCGGGAGGAGGGGGAGAGGCGAGCGGAGCAAGAACCAGAGGAGAGAGCGAGATAGAGAGCGCAGAGAGAAAGAGCGAAGAGCGAAGAAGAGACGGAGAGAAGAAGAGAAGAGAGCGAGAGAGTAAGAGAGAAGAGACGACGAAAGCCACACGAGAACGCAAAAGAGGAAGGAGGACGAAGAAGAGAGATAAGCGAGAGAGAGAGAGAGCGAGAGAGCGACGAGCGAGGAGAAGGAGCGAGACGAAGAAAGAGGAGAGAGAGAAGGCAGACGAGAGCAGCGAGAGAGAAGAGAAGAGAGAGACGAGCGAGCCGCGAGTAAAACACAGAGAAAGATAGGAACGAAGCGGAGCGGACGAGAGGAGAAAGCAGATGAGAGAAGAGAGAGAGAGAAGGGGAAGCGCAGAAAGGGAAGGGCGCAGAGAGGACGCGACGGACGGGAGAGAGGGCTAGGGGAGAGAGAGAGAGCAGAGGAAGAAGGCAGAGCGAGAGAGGCGAGGAATGAAAGCGCAGAGCGAGAGCAGGCAAGAGAGAAGGAGCGCGCGAGGCGAAAGAGAAAAAAGCGATGAGAGAAGGAAGGAGAAGAGAGGGTGGCGGAGAGAGAGGAGACGACGCCAGCGGAAGACGAGGAGAGGCAGCGTCGCGGAGACGGGGGACGGAGAGGGCGAGAGAGAAGGAGGGAGCGCGACGAGAAGAGGAGAGAGAGCAGCGAGAAAGAGAGAGAGAGAGAGAGATAAGCGGAGAGATGAAAGAGAACAGGGCGAAGCGAAGGACACGAGAATGCGAGAGCGCGAGAGAGAAGGCAGAGCGCGCGAAGAGAGAGAGCACGAGAGAGGAGCGAGAGCGAGCGAGGGAGCTAGAAGGGACGGGCGAAGACGAGAGCGAAGGCAGACAAGCGCGATACGAGCGAGAAGGGAGAGAGAGGAGAGGAAGAGCAACGGGCACAGCACCCATATACCGCCGAAATAGACAACACGAAGCACGAGAGAGTTAGCGGTGACCGAAAAAGAGGAAAACCACGCGCGGGGCGAAGCGAGACGACCAGCGAGGCACCAGAGAAACCGGAAAAAGACGAACAAAAAGAGAACGAAAGACGGGCAAGCACGACCAAGGGAGAAGAAAGCGCTCCGGGCAAAAAACAAGCAGACGAAAACATAAGACAAGAAAAAGAAAACGGCAACGCCGAGCGACGAGGCAAGTCGCCAAGCCGCGCGGCCGGGCCTCACACGACCAGACACAAAGCGATGAGCGCTGAGCGGGAGAGAGAAGAGAAGGAGAGACAGCGCGAGCCGAGAAGAGAGCGCGAGAGCGAGAAGCGATCGAGAGAGAGCTAGGAGCGAGTCCGCGCACGCGAGCGGGCGAGCGAGAGACCAGCGCCGAAAGAGAGACGCGCGAGCGAGGCAGCCGCTCTAGGAGAGAAGCAGCAGCATAAGACGCAGAAGCAACAGAAGGCGATAGAGAGGCGACGAGAGAGATCGAAGCGCGCGAGAGGCAGAGAGAGAGGGGCAGTCGAGATGCGCGCGAGAAGAGGAGCGAGGACGAGCAGCAGCGCGTAGCGAGAGAAGAGCGAGGAGACGCGAGAGAGAGGGCGAGGGAGCCGCGAGCGCGCGAGCTATGAGGCGCGCGAGGAAGGCGGGGCTAGCGAGACGACAGAAGAGCAAGCTCAAGCACAGCAGCGAGCGACGACAAAGCGAAGAGAGAGCGTAAGAGCCGAGGCAGAGCGAGCGGCAGCGAGAGGAGAGAGAAGATAGAACGAGAGCGAGAGAGACGAGACAGGAGAGAAGAGAAGGAGACGCCGCGAAGGAGACGCAGCGCGAGGCGAGCCGAGCGAGAGCGCGCGCGCGCCGAGACAGAGCAAGAGAGAAGAGAGAGAAGGAGAGGAGAGAGCGAGAGAGCGCGAGAAGGGAGCGCGCCCAGAAGGCGAGGAGGAGAGAGAGAGAGAGAGAAGAGCGAGAGAGAGCGCGACGGAGCGCGAGAAGAGAGAAGAGCGAAGGAGAGAGACGCGAAGCGCGCGCGAGAGCGCGCGCAAAGTAGAGGCGAGAGAGAAGCGAGCGCAGAGCAGAGAGAGAAGATGAACAGAGAAGAGCGAGAGAGAATGAGAGAAGAGAGACAGCGCGCGAGAAGCGAAGAGAGAAGAGAGCAGGCAGCGCGAGCGAGGGCGCAGAGAAGAGGGCAGCGAGGAAGAGGGGCGAGAGAGAGGGAGCTAGAGAGAGAGACGCGAGAGAGACGGCGATCGAGAGCAGAGCAGTCTAAAAAGAACGAGGAAGAGCTCGAGCGAGAGAAGAGCAGCACGAAGACAGACGCGAGAGGCAGGAGCGAGGGAGAAGGAGCGCGAAGAAGAGCGAGACGAGAGAAGGCAGCGAGACTGGTCAGGTGGAGTGGTGAGAGAGAGCAGAGGCGCAGCGAGGCAGAGGAGACGCGAGCGAGGAGGAGCGAGGAGCGCAATTGCGGAGAGCGCGCTATAGCACGAGACGCTGGAGAGCGCGCGAGAGAGAGAGAGAGGATATCGCGAGAAGGGGAGCGCGAGAGAGACAGGACAAGCCGAGCGAGAGCACGCGGAGACGAGACAGAGAAGCGAGGCGCTCGCGGGCGCGAGCATCGAGCGCGATGGACAGATCGAAAGGGAGCGTGGAGCGGCGACCGCCCAGAACACCACCCCGCGCGAGCGAGAGCGAGAGAGCGAGCAGAGCGAGACGCGAAGCCGAGAGAGCAGCGCCACGACGACCCGACACAGAGGAAGCGAGCGAGCTGGCGCGAGCTGGCGAGGAGAGCGAGAGCGACGAGCGCGCGCGCGCGAGAGCAGAAGAGAGAGCGGGGGAGCTCTCGAGAGAGCGGGCAGACAGCCCGCCCGAACAGCGCAGAGCAGCCTGCGCGACGAGCCGCGCGCAGCTCGCGAGAGAGAGAGCGCGAGAGAGCGAGCGCGAGGACGAACGCGCGTCGCGAAGGGGTTGAGACAGCGGAAGGGGCAGAGCGCGCGAGCAGCGACGCAAGGGCGAGCGCTAACAGAGCGAAGGAGCCGAGAGGCGCAGAGCACCACACCAAGCGTAGACAGGAGAAGAGCGGGAGCGCCGACGCTCGCGCCGACTAGAGCGCGCGAGATTAGCAGAGAGCAGGAGAGAGAGAGCGCGGCCGGCCAGCGGCCTGCTCCGGCAGCCAGAGCCGCCAGCAGAATCGGCGGAGCCGAGCGAGAGAGAGCGACGCACGGCGCGTCGAGAGAGCGCGCGCGCGCAGACTGGGGACAGAGCGCGCAGAAAGCACCCGGGAGCGAGACGCAGACGAGAGCTCGCGACGAGCGAGCCGCGCGAGCGCGCGTCGAGAAGACGGGCGAGACGAGACGCGAGCATGCGCGGAGACGCGAGTAGCGCAGGGAGAGCGAGAGCGAGCGCGCGCAGGCGGCGCGAGCGCGGGCGGGAGATAGCGAGGGCGAGCGCAGCGCAGAGCGCAGGAGGCGCGCGACTCCGCGGGCACGCGCCCGCGCGAGCGCGCTGCGAAGAGCGCGTAGCCGATGAGACGCGCGAGCGGACGCGACGATAGGAGCGCAGCGACGCGCGACGACAGCTACGCGAGCAAGGGGCGAGCCGCGCGATAGCGAGCGAGTGCGAGCGCGAGGCGCGGAGAGACGCCGCGGAGAGCGCTCGCGAGAGCGAGGGCGAGAGCGCGCGATCGAGGCGGGAAGCTCGCGCGTGCAGCGCACGCGCGGAGCGAGATCGCAGGCGCGAGCGCGCGGCCGCGAGACGCAGCGACCGCGCGAGAATCCGCGCATGCCGCAAGACATAGAGCAGCCGCATAGAGGAGAGCGAGCCGCGAGCAGCAGGAGCGAGAGAGCGGAGAGCGCGCGCGCGCGCGCGGCAGGGAGCGAGCACGCGAGATAGCGCTAGCAGAGCGCGCGCGCGCAGCCGCCTGGGCCGCGCCGAGCGCAGAACGAGCAGGGCGAGCGCGACGAGAGGGGAGCAGAAGCGCGAAGGACGGGGCGCGCGCGATACGAGAGAGACAGCCCGCGAGCGCCGCAGGAGCGAGCACCCCAAGAGCGAGCGCGAGACGAGAGAACGCGCGCGCGCGCGAGCGAAAGCAGAGAGAGAGGAGAGAAGAGAGCGCGAGCGAGAGGCGAGAGCAGGAAGAGCGAAAGAGCGAGCGAGCGAGAGAGAGCGAGAGAACGTGAGAGAGCGAGCGAGCGGAGAGACCGACATCGCAGCGCGACGGGCGAGGAGCGAGAGAGAGAGAGAGGAGCGAGAGCGAGAGAGAAGAGCAGGAAGAGAGAGAGAAAGGCGAGGGATCGAGAGAAGAGAGAGCGATAGAGGAGAGAAGAGCGAGAGGAGAGCGCAGGAGCGAGAGCGACGAGAGGCGGCGCGCAGAGCGCGAAGAGAGTAGGACGCAAGGCGAGAGCGAGAGAGCAGAGGAAGAGAGGAGAGAAGGAAGGATAGCAGAAGAGAGACCGAGAGAGAGAGAGAGAGAGGAAGGAGCCAGAGAAAGACAGAGAAAGATAAGAAGAGTAAGAGAGAGAGAGCGAGAGAGAGAGAGAGAGAGAAGACGACGAGATAGAAGAGAGAGAGAGCAAGAAGGAGAGGGAGATAAGAGAGATAGAGAGAGAGAGAGAGAGAGTAGAGAAGGAAGAGAGGGACAGAGAAAATAAAAAGAAAAAGAAAAAAAAAAAAAGAAAAACGAAGAGAGAGGAGAGAGAGAGCAGAGAAGAGAGGAGAGAAGAGAGAGAGAAGCAAGGGGAAAGGAAGAAAGAGCGAGGAGAGAGATTAGGGAGACGAGAGAGAGAAGGAGAGGAGAGAGAGAAGAGATAGAGAGAGAGATCGGGAGAGAGCTAGATGAGAGAGGAGAAAAGAAAGACAATACAGTCACAAGAATAGAGAAGGCGAGAGGAGAGAGAGAGAGAGAGAGAGAGACAGAGCAGAGACGAGGGAGAGAGCAGAGAGAGAGGGGAGAGAGAGAGAAGAAAAAAAAAAAGAGAGAAGTAGAGAGAAGAGAGCCGAAGAGAAGAGAGGAGAGAAGAAGAGTAAGAAACAAGAGTAAGGGGAGAGACGATAGAATGAGAGAGGGAGAATGAGAGAGAGAGAGACAAAGAGAGAGGGAGAGGGAGAGGGAGAGGAGAGAGAAAGGAAGAAAGAAAAAGAAATAAAAAGAGTAGAGAGAGAGGAGAGAGATGAGAGCGCAGAGGGGAAGAAGAAAGCAAGAAAAGGGGAAGGAGAAGAGAGAGGAGAGAGAGTAGATAGAGAGATACAGAGACGAGACGTCAGAGAGAGAGATGAGGAGAAGGAAAGAGAGCAGAGAGAGAAAGAGAGAGAGAGGGGAGAGAGAGAGAGGGGAGGGAGAGAGGAGAGAGATAGAGAGGAAGAGAGAAAGAGACCGGTCACCCCGTCGGTAGGAGAGCGACAGAGAGATAGAGAGAATAGATATGAAAGAAAATTTCATTCTCTCTCTCTCTCTCTCTCTTTCTCTCTCTCTCTATCTGTGGCCTAGCTCTCCTCGACATACACGTTCTACGTCGATCTCTCTCTCTCTCTATACCTCTTCTCTCTCCTCTCTCTCTCTCTCTCTCTCATTCTTGAGACTATAGCAGGCCCTCACAGATATCTTATGCGCCTCTCCATCTATAGCCCTCTTATCTCGCGCTCTCTATCTGATATCGCGCTCCGCTTATATCGATCTACATAGCATCGCTATATCACTCTCCTCGCATCTATATAATTAGCTCTCTCTTCGCGCTCTCCTCTCTCGCTCGATCTCTCTGTCTACGCTCGTCTCTCTCCTATATCAGAGCTATATCTATTGTATCTATCGCAGAGCAGCGCTCTCTATCGTCGCTCTCTCTATCCTTATGCATATCGATATGAGAGAAAGTAGTAAGGCTCTCGCTCATTCTCTCGCCTCTCTCTACTCTCTCACGCGCTTCGCTACGCTAGCTAATCTCTCTACTATCGAGATCCTCTCTCTATATCCTGCATCCTCCTCACGACCCG